>NC_064645.1:91451965-91756418 GCF_023864345.2 Schistocerca serialis cubense
AAGGCAATCAATCGACAAGACGATGACAATATAATGAATACTGTCAAAACAGAAAGTTGTGTACCAGTTGTGATAGTCAAATTACTTTTGCAACGATGAAAAATGAAGTGTGACTCTATTTCCTTATAAATTTTGTAAATATGTGTACTTATAGCCTTAATTTTAAGAATCATCAAGATAGACTGAATCCATACAAACACTGATAGACATACAGAACAAATTCACAATGATCCACCGTCAGTAATTACAAATTGAAGCGTTAATTCTTTTATTATGGAATGAATATAAAATGAAACTTTTAATAACCTGTATGTTACACTCGAAAATTACAAATATTCCAATGGGCATGAGGATGAAAGTAATACCTTCGGTATTCCTTCCCTCCTCATGGGAGGCAGTGTAATATTAGTAATTTTCGCCTCACAAACATTAATATACGCTCAATAGTAAACGCCTGATGGCCTAAAGTTATCGAACAGTTGTAAAGTAAAAGAAATGAATCATCGCATAGCAGCGACAGAATCTATTATTCTTTATCTTTACCGTTCTTGCGCGGTGCCAGTAAATCTCTATGTACATGTATCGATTAATGGTGTAAAAAAGAATTCTGTTGTTTCAAGACAAATGAGGCTGTTGGCGCCTCACCTTTTACTGTTTGTGTTCCATGAGAGGCGGACGCAGACTTGCTGCGTTCCACAACTGTATATTATATTTGATGTGAAAATATTGAGTGAATATGCTAATTGTTATTTTTTTCCAATCACAAAAGATGTAGTTTCTTGTAACTGATATCGAACAGACAGCATCCAGAGGACATTTTGACTGTTATGTATAAAGTATTTAACCACAATGGTCATCTATTGTAATTTAATATGAAAAGGTACGTAGCATTAAAAAAAACGTGTGTTAAAGATAAGTGTGCTTATTTTCGTAAATTAACCTTGATGAGTCCATCTCCTTATTTACTTAACTGTTAATTATTTTGTGTTACTTCATCATCAGAAATTACGATCACGCTGATGGGCCGAACGCAGCATGAGGCAGAAGGAACATTATCGTTTTCCTATTATTTCTGAACCAACTTTTTTTAATTGTGTAGTGTTGCATTTCTTTTAAAGTCTATAAATCTTCTGGTCCCTTAGTGTTGATCCGGGTATGACTACATCGCGACTATAAAAATGCACAGAAATGATAATGTTTCTTCCGAGCGATCTCAAATATATATATCAATATGCTGCTCTTATTCAGGTATTTAATGGTCAACGTATGTTATTATAATAGCGTAATAAATCCCTGATTCTGTTGCCAAGTGGCCCACCAAAATATTCACTTTTTCGACATTAAAAAAAAAGTAACAATTCTTTTTATTTTTGTCCCCCAAGAGCAACGCTACAAATTGTTTAAACAGCATTCAGGTTCGATTATCAACATTAGCTTACCTAATGCGACAAGTCCGGATATATTGTGGTAATAACACGGAGGAGAGGATCTAGGGCCAGTGGGATCCAGGGGAAAGGGCCAGTATAATGCAGCAAAGGAGTCCTGCAGGGAACATAGCGAGAGACACAGTGCGAGGCTACCCTGCGGGTCAGAGAGTATACGACTCTGACATGCTAAAGGCTTTTTCTAAGGGCTTCATACTGATGTTAAACGACCACTATATCTGTGGCGCATGTAGTATTAGAATTCTTATAGTCCATATTTTAAGGCGCTTTATCTTTTGATGCGAAGGCAGAAGTAAGTATGGAAGAGGTCTCAACCTCTTTGTTTTACTTGAAGTCAAGACCACTATGGCAAATATTAAAAATTTTATGTAGGTCTGGAGATAAGCTCAAGTTTTAGAATGACGACTATTGTGAACTGTTGAGTGACTAGCACATCCCACTTCGCTCCAGTGATCAACAAATCCATCCATCCATCAGTGACATTCATTGCCGCCGGTATTTTGTATCTGATCACGATCCAGAAGAGCAGTATGCTAACCACATGCTCCTCCATACAGTGATGTCTATCGTCTGACGATGACGAGGCGGTCGATCGGTAGCTTTGGAACTTCAGAGGAATGATTGGACGGAGTTAGGTAGTTAGGTGGTATTTTATATAATCGTCACAATCATCACTCGTGCAGAGATGCCTATCTAAGACGTGTTATTTACAAAGACGTGTCACATGGGATGTTTATAGCAAAAAAATATTCATTTACAGTAAATCGTGACAGTCTGACCACGTTATGTACAATCAGTTAGCTCTGAGACTTTACTGCTTTGCGTGCTATGTCACTGCAATATAACGTGGCTCACCTCTACAGTACCCCGAACAGCGACCAAGTTGTTCTCCAGTCGCAGACCCTCGTCTTTCTCCCCTCCCAAACACCGGGAGAAAAACTTCTTCATGCGGCGGAACATTGCTGTAACGATAACAAACAGCACATTAGACATGACCAGACCGTGTCTACGAGTAAGTTTTGCAGCAATGTCTCACAACTCGATCGCAAGAAAAACCTGTAACGGTGACGACATGTCTGTAACCCTGGGTTTGTAAAAAAGCAGCTGCTTGTATCAAAAACGACATGCACAGTCTATATAATTGATTGAGCATATACATTTGTTACTAGTCGAGAATTAGTTACTTTAATTTTGTGTCAGTAATTCGTAGAGCATGAATCATAACAGTAACATTTATTCGAAGTTTAACAATCGCGGGTTCATTACGTGGTACTTTTACTCTGAAGAGAATAAATTTGTTTTGATAGCAACTAGCTGAAGGCTTATCTATTAGACTAAATTTAATTAGCAAGTCATTATAATACTACAATAGTTTCAGATATACGGCTGCTTCGCCGGCCGGTGTGGCCGTGCGGTTCTAGGCGCTTCAGTCTGTAACCGTGTGACCGCTACGATCGCAGGTTCGAATCCTGCATCGTACATGGATGTGTCTGATGTCCTTAGGTTAGTTAGTTTTAAGTAGTTCTAAGTTCTGGGGGACTGATGACCACCGATGTTAAGTCCCATAGTGCTCGGAGCCATATGAACCATTTTTTATACAGCTACTTCAGATATTACAACTTCAGATTTTGTCATCTATTACAGCATGATATGCGGAATATCTTCCCCTGGGGCAGGAACAAGAATTTGTTTTTTATGTGTGTGGGTGGTAGGATGAAGTTACTAAATAATAAACTACGCTACGATCTGATGACTATACCTTCCGCAGTATATTACAAGAATACGATTTTTACTGCTATCCATATTACCGACACAGTATATTCTCTCAGGCTGCACTGTCCCTTCTTTGTGTCAGTCATCGAGAACCCTACATCTAAATTACACGTCATTGCCATGTGAGCTAAACAGTAACATGTACGACGTATTAACTATATTAGTGGTTGAAATTTACCCACCGGTTTCTACATGAAGAAAACTCAAAAACAGCTTATAAACCGCTAATAGGTTTAACACTCGACAGTGCTCCAAGATATTAACGGTACTTCCTTAAGTGACAGGAAAAGATAATATTTTTGCTACAAATCCATGTCGACTCAGTATGACACTACACAGCCGGAACCTGTTTACGACTTTTCCTTTTCACCGACGGCAGAAGATAAAAGCATGAACCAACGATAGGACATACCGTATGTATGTGTAATCGAAATGGAGAGTGATAGGTTACACCATTCTATTTGTGAAACTAAGCTATAAATTTGAGAATACATGATTCCAGCAGTTGAACATTGGCAAAAACTCAGTGAGGATATCTCTCTCTACAAGTCAAGCATTTTCGGAACTTTCTGAAGTTGCATTACAAATTGAAAAAATGTACTGGAATGGCTCTTGCCTCTTAGTGGGTATAGTCTATATACCTCGCTTCTGAAGCAGAACGTTCGCTTCATTCAAAGCTTCTAATGCTCCCCAAGAACTTGTTCTTGAAACACAAAATCCAACACTATAACGCCTGAATCAAAATTATAGAATCTTTTACTCAAGAACTCAATAAACTAATTCGTTTCGATACTTCAACTACTCCAGATAATACGGAAATCATTATTATGCAATGGTCCACCACATTTAAGCTGATTTTTGTTAGCAAACCCTGCGATCAACATTAGGCAGCAACCTCGATAACTGCAGAGAACAACGTTGTACTGGAACGTCGATATCAATGGTTAAACAAGAACTGCAATGAAAATTTTCAGTAATTTGAATCTATGTAAGACGAAATGATCATGTTATAGCACTGACAAATATGCAGCGGAGTCTTGATTGTTGAAAACGTCCGTACAGTTAATAAACTCCCAAGTGATCTAACTGTTAACATAACTCAGAGATAGTGCTTTAATCTCCTTAAGCAACAGGGAAGTAAGAATCTCATATTATGGTGCCAAGTCAACTCTGTATAACTCTACACAGTTGTAACCAGTTTCTAACGTGTTTTCTTCTTCGCAGACGGAAGATAAGTCTAGCAGTATAACCCTGCAGCGATCATAGGCAATATGTAAGTGTGATCGACGAAACAGGAAGGTCGGTTACACTGTTTTCATTGTGAAAGTAAAAATTAATGTAACTAGAGACCGCTCCGAGTCTACCACAACAGCCACAGATAAATTTTACTAACAGTCCGATTATATTATTGGAGAAGGCGATAACAAGATAGACTATTACGGTCGAAAACAAAAATAAAAAAAAAATAGTAGTGGAGGCGTTGTGCAGCTTTAATGAATGTTAACAACTGTATTGTGCAATAGACAGCTACGACGGTACGTTTCATTAGGGACCATCGAATTTGGTCTAAAATCGGCCCATCATCCTTCCCGAAAACCGTCTCAGCTATGCTTTCGCGTATATTGCAATAGCAGTTATCAAACGTAGATAGCTCGACCATTGGTATTATCTGTATAGACATTACATTGGTAAAAATGTCTATGAAGTTAAATGGACATAATGGACATGACAAGTTAATGTCAATGCCGGAACACTGTACATCCGGAATTGCTATTCCTATTACGCAAGTTCATAGTTGAGATCGTTTTTACGCTTGATGATAGTCTGATCCTCGACCGAAACATACATTCTCTCATAAAATGTACCGTTATAGCTGTGATTGCATAATGCAGTTCTATCGAAGAGCATATAAAATGAAAGTAACGTCACTGCTGCAGAAACTGACAGGGCAGAAACAAAATGTAAAAGTTTATAAAGCTAAGATCAATATAACGAAAAAATCGAATAATATCTTACACAAATTCCTCTAGAATAAACTCAACGGAAATATATCGATGACACAAAATTTGATTCCAATAATTCGCTTAATCTACACAGACTAAACGAAGACAAGGATACCAATCACACATCCACAAAATAACAACATAATAGAAAAATAACATGCACAAATTCTTCCAGAATGAACCACAAGAAAATGTACGCTGCACCTATATAGCCCTAACAAAGACAGCAATACCACACACATCCACATAAAACGACATAATCGATAAATAACACACTGGAACTATTCCATAATAAACCCAAAAATTGTAAACCCCCCAAAAAAACAAAAAAAAAGAAAAGACGCCCAAGAAAACTCCATATAACTACGACTTTATCGAAAAATAACACACACAAATTCCTCAAGAATAAACAGATCGAAAATAAATTCAAAAATTTGGTATCACACTACAAACGAACGTTAACAGGTCAAAAAGTACCATAGAACAAAACGAATCATACATCAAAAGCGCGAGCCACTGGCAACAACAATAAGAACCCTACAAAACAATCGATTTCATATACGCTCCCCTTCAGCGGCGTCACATTCGAAAAAAAGCAGCCAACTATTAATAAGTTAAAAAATTATGAGTAACATTACTATTCGTTCCTCTCAGGACAACTTCTACAATGTACATAGGTTCAGGGCTAACAGCACCGTAGACAATTCTCCCAAATTACAAAAATAGCTAAAGAATTGCAACAATCAACATGATAAAAATTATCATTAATCACTTCACTCACAAAAATTTACCTTCTGCTCTTAAGGTACTGCCTAACCTCACCATCGTATATCGTGCGAAATACAGAAAAAAACAGTTAAATATATGTCAGAAAAAAAAGAAACATTAGTCGCTAATAGTTTCTCCATTGATAATATAACCTGTGGCCTCAAGTTACCCCCTCCCCCCAATAAACAACACCATCGTATATCACGACACATTTGCAATAAACAGCATATTTTACAAACTTTATAAATTACATTAGTAACTAACACAAACACAGATAGCATTTAATAACAGACCGCTTACACGCTCTGCAACGTAAAGTCATGACGTCAAGAGGACGTCATGGGTGAAACCACACGGATAGAATCTGAAAGAGCACTTGACAAAGTTGTCACTGTTGAACTAAGCTGTTACAAGTAACCACCTGACGTTTGAAACCCCATAAAAAATTAAAACGAAATGCTATTTCACGTTATTACTGTTAAGAACTTCATATTCCGTAATCACACCACACTCCTCCACATGCTTCAATTTTCCAGTACTTCTCCACTAATACACATTCATTTATTAGTTTTTAAGATATTCTTACCCGAGATGACTGTGTATACTCAATAAATATACAAAGGTAAATCAATAGCTCATACCTACTGCGGGTACGATGCAGCTGGCCTCTGAAGCCGGCGTTCGCTTCGCTGAGAGCTTCTAAAGCTCCTCAAGAACTTTAAAATGTTTCGATAGATGTGCTCGAAACACAAAATACAACACTGCAATACTTAATTCACAACAGAAGCTCCGTACACTCAATAACTCGCAGAACGAATTCGTATGAATACTTCGAGTACTCTAGAGAATACGGAAGTAATTGCTAGGCAACGGTCCACAATGGTTCAAGAGACATGGCATTGTTGTTAGCATACACTGTGATGAACATTAAGTAGCAACCCCGGTAACTACAGAGCATATCACTACATAGAGACGTCGATATCCATGGTTAAATAAGAACAGCATTTAGATTTTAAACAATTTAAATCTATGTAAGGCGAAATAACCATGTTTTGGGATCGAAAGATATCCAGAAGTATGTAAATAATGAAACCGCCCGACTAGCCTATAGATTCCCATTGGAATTCTTATTTAGCTGTTCGAGGTGCGTGAGAAGAGTAATGAGACTGACAATACTCTGAGGGATCTGGCCGCGCTGCGTTGTTCTACTGCTGTAAAGAACGGTTTGCAATCTCTTCTAGTTGCTGAGTACGCCGTCACATGATTTTTTAAAGCGCCATCGGGGAAGTTGTGTTTTTGTTGCGTGTTGTAAAAGTGGAAAAGTGTAATTTAGAGCAATGTTATGCCATCAAGTGTTAAACTTGGGGCACCAGCGAGAGTGATCCTCTCAGAATTGAAACAACCCTATGGGGAACATTCCTTATCAGTAGTCCAAGTTTCTGTGTGGCACAAATCATTTCTGGGTGGCCGAGAACACGTTGAAGATGGACCTCGTTCAGGGTAGACCTTCACCTTATAAAATCGACGAAAACGTCGAACGTATGCGTTCTCTTGTGACATCAGACCGGTGTGTAAAAATAAATGTGATGGATGACATGGTTAAACATTTTCAGCATGCATCAAATTTGCATCGGAGTTTTGCACGTGCGAAAGATTTATGCCAAACGGTGCCATAAAACCTCACAACTGAGCAGGAGGAGAATGGAAGAAACGTGTGCGTTGTCCTCTTGCGAGAATTGCCCATGGCCACGAATGGTACAGTTGTATAATCACAGGTTATGAATCCTGAATTTCAAAGTACGATCCTGAGACCAAGTAGCAGAGTGAGGAGTGGAACACTGTGGAATCTCCTCGACTGAAATGAACTGGAATAATGAAGTCAAAGGCGGAAGCAAAACTGATTTGCTGTTATGACAGGTGGGCTTTTGTCCATATAGATTTGTTCATCCAGGACGAACCGTCAAACAGCTGTGTAACAACGATGAACTGGAAAAGCTCAGGAAAGAGGTGAATCGCCGGCCTGAGTGGCCGTGCGGTTCTAGGCGCTACAGTCTGGAACCGGGCGGCCGCTACGGTCGCAGGTCCGAATCCTGCCTCGGGCATGGATGTGTGTGACGTCCTTAGGTTAGTCAGGTTTAATTAGTTCTACGTTCTAGGCAAATGATGACCTCAGAAGATAAGTCACATAGTGCTCAGAGCCATTTTTGAAAGAGGTGAATCGAGTAAGATCAAACATTGCAGATTGGACGGCACATCATGATAACGCCCCATGCCACATGGCCACTTCCATCACGGATTTTTTGACTTCAAAAGGCATTCCTGTTGTTCCACAGACCCCCCCCCCCACCATTCACAGAATCGTGGTAACTGTGACTTGTTTTTTTTTCCAATTTCGGAAAATGTCTTAAAAGGATTTCATTTTGGGACTCTGGAGAATATTTAAGAGCATATGACCGACATGGGAAATGCCCTACCAGTTGAAGGCTTTCTACGCTTCTACCGATACCGAGGAACAACGACTTCGCCGGCCTATAGCTGCCGATGGGAACTAATTTGCAGGAGACATTATTGTCGTTTGAAAGAAATAAAATCTTGGTATATTAGAAATCAGTCTCACTGCTTTTCTCACACGCCTCCTACTCCAAGATATTGATTCACATATCTTGCGTAACAGAAGAGAAAAACTCTTTTGTTAAGCTGCCAGCTTCCCTCGATACGATGCAATGCACTTGCCAGGAGTTCCAAAATAAATTTTTCTTCACACACGGAAAAAAATTCCAGCAGCACTAATCTCCAGCATCGCAGGGAGTCGGTATGCGTAATTCATAAGAGAGGAAGATTGCTTACACCGTCATCATTGTGGAACTAAGCAATTAGTTTGATAATACATGATGCATGGGCACGAACTTCGCCAAAAACAAAGTACAGAAATCTGCCACTACAAGTGTGTCGGGAGATTTTCTCCGCTCAGGGACTGGGTGTTGCGTTGCCCTTATCATCGTTATTTCATCCCCATGGACACTCAAGTCGCCGAAGTGGCGTCAACTCAAGAGACTTGCACCAGGCGAATGGGAGGCCCTAGCCACACGGCATTTCCATTTTAACAGTAAACCGAAATCCCAGTAAAGCAATATCGTTTAGCAACGTGGATATAAATGTTAGGCAACCACTGAAACAAAATATTATATAAGTCAATTGTACATTTCAACTTTTCATAAAATAGCATCGAAGCATAACGACGTCGAATGCTGATGCCCTCGATCCCGCTTTTAGTCATGTATTGAAATGTTATGTCACGCGTAAAAATTGATTCCTTCAGCGCATGTGACTTTCACCAGGTTCGACGTCCGTTCGTGTGATTCCACTAATTGTTTCCTAGTGTAGTGATTTTCTATATTGAAAACTGGTTGTCAAGGGAAGGCCGTAATCATTTACTATTCGTTGCCTTTAACAGTTACACACATTTAATATTAAAGAAGTAGTTCCAGACTCAACAATAAAGTAAAAAATACCACGCTTTATTAATGAAGGCATAAACGACAGTGTAAATAATAGTGTTTTCAGTGCGTTACAATTTAGCAAATCACCATAAAATCCTGATACTGATAACGTTTAAAAAGAAAAAAACAAGGCATTGTGATGATGACTGAAGGCCTTACACTCCAAGAAAGACAGTAAATTAAGAATGTTTAAGAACTCGCTGCAATTACAACTTACAGGTATTGAGATATTAAAAGTAAGAGCCCACAAACACAGTAGAAGGTATCAGACGCCACGAATGGCAGAAAATAAGGTTTTAAGGCTTACTGCTGAAACAGAAATATCGAATTAATTTTTCAGAGCCAATGACCACAATCATGACTGAAGGCCTTACACGCCAGGAACGGCAATTATATAAAAAATTTAGAAACGTACTGTAAAACAGCAAATAAAAGCAAAGGTTAATTAAAAGAAACAAGCAATTGACCACGAAACAGGTGAAATAATATGATGGTAATCTTGTAACACAACCCTTACACTGATACGGTCTGGCCTGCAACGGAGGGTGGAAACCTACAAACAGCACCAACGCGAGCACCAGCACGGCTCATATACCCTTCGATTAATCTCCTCATCGCGAAAATGGAAGACTTGCCAATGCGACGCATCACATGCCTCATACATATTTTTATTAGCCTCGTCCATGTTTTTTACTACTTTGTTAATACAATCAAATTATAAATTGAACGAGTGTCCTTTTTACACAGGGTGGTCCATTGATAGTGACTGGCCAAATATCTCAAAAAATAAGCATCAAACGAAAAAAACTACAAAGAACGAAACTCGTTTAGCTTGAAGGGGGAAACCAGAGGGCGCTATGGTTGGCCCGCTAGATGGCGCTGCCATAGGTCAAACGGATATCAACTGCGTTTTTTAAATAGGAACCCCCATTTTTATTACATATTCGTGAAGTACGTAAAGAAGTATGAATGTTTTAGTTGGACCACTTTTTTCGCTTTGTGATAGATGGCGCTGTAATAGTCACAAACGAATAAGTACGTGGTATCACGTAACATTCCGCCAGTGCGGACGGTATTTGCTTCGTGATAGATTACCCGTGTTAAAATGGACCGTTTACCAACTGTGGAAACGTCGATACAGCGTCGATGTATGGCTATTGTGATCAAAATGTCCAATGAGCGTGTGCTATGTATGCTGTTTGGTATCCTCGACGACATCATCCAAGTGTCCGGACCATTCGCCAGATAGTTGCGCTATTTAAGGTAACAGGAAATGTTCAGCCACATGTGTAACGTCAATTACGACCTGCAATAAATTATGAAGCCCAAGTAGGTGTTTTAGCTGCTGTCGCCGCCTAACCGCACATTAGTAGCAGACAAATTGCGCGAGAATCGGGACTCTCAAGAACGTCGGTGTTGAGAATGCTACATCAACATTGATTGCGCCCGTACCATATTTCTATGCACCAGGAAATGCATAGCGACGACTTTGAACGTCGTGTACAGTTCTGCCACTGGGCACAAGAGAAATTACGGGACGATGACAGAATTTTTGTACTCGTTCTATTTAGCGATGAAGCGTCATTAACCAACAGCGGTAACGTAAACCGGCATTATATGCACTATTGGGCAACGGAAAATCCACGATGGCTGGGACAAGTGGAACATCAGCGACCTTGGCAGGTTAATGTATGGTGTGGCTTTATGGGAGGAAGAATAATTGGCCCCCATTTTATCGATGGCAAACTGAATGGTGCAATGTATGCTGATTTCCTACGTAATGATCTACCCATGTTACTGCAAGATGTTTCACTGCATGACAGAATGGCGATGTACTTCCAACATGATGGATGTCCGGCACAATCTCGCGTGCGATTGAAACGGTATTGAATAGCGTATTTCATGACAGGTGGATTCGTTGTCGAAGCACCATACCATGGCGCGCACGTTCACCGGATCTCACGTCCCCGGATTTCTTTCTGTGGGAAAAGTTGAAGGATATTTGCTATCGTGATCCACCGACAACACCTGACAACATGCGTCAGCGCATTGTCCATGCGGACAATCATTTTGAGCATTTATTGCATTACTGTGGTAATTACAGGTAATCACGCTGTGACAGCATGCGTTCTCAGAAATGATAAGTTCACAAGGGTACATGTATTACATTGGAACAACCGAAATAAATTGTCCAAACGTCCCTACATTCTGTATTTCAATTTAAATAACTTACCTGTTACCAACTATTCGCCTAAAATTGTGAGCCATATGTTTGAGACTATTACAGCGCCATCTATCACAAAGCGAAAACAGGGGTCCAACAAAAAAATTCATATTTCATTACGTACTACACGAATATGAAATGAAACTGGTGGTTCCTAATTTAAAAAACGCAGTTGATATCCGTTTGACCTATGGCAGAGCCATTTAGCAGGCCAACCATAGGGCCATCCGGATTCCCCCTTCAAGTTTCGTTCTTTGTAGTTTTTTCGTTTGACACTTATTTCATAAGATATTTGGCCCAGTCACGATCAGTGGACCACCATGTATATTTTAATTGAAGTTCTCCTAAAAAGAATCATTTTAAAAGGAGAACTTCAAAATAAGCTAGGCGGGGCTTGAGAACAGAGGCCCAACATGCTGCCTTGAAAGGTACTCTTCCGTTCTGGAACTTTTCCTTGAATTCCCAGGCGGAAGGATACTAGCCGGAAGGTAAGATGCTGCATAGATTCTCCGTAAGGTCACCAATGCGATGTCGAGGCAGGTGTGGAGGCAGTGGAGGGAGGAAGTCTCCTTGTCACCGAGTCCTGCCTGCTGTTTCGACGTCCTAGGCTACCAACTTCAGGTCAAGCTAGATCAGATCACAGCTGGAGCTTTTCGCAGCAGCTGGCGTCATACAAAATTACCCACGGAGATGATGCAAATCGTAATTATAGGTACCTGTCGTTAGATAAGATTAGAAAAGTCTACATTTCAACAACATTGGTTTGTAGCATTATGTTACAGTCTGATAAGCAGAAAATCTCCTGCTCACTCTCCATTGCCACCATACGCCTACCGTCATATCACTCATTTATCCTTTCAAAGCGGACGTTCTACAATATGGTGCTGTGCAGTGGAGAGCTTCACTCTTATCACTATGAATGCATATTCACGTTGGAAAGCAACAAGTAATTTTTAACGTTATCAATGTTAGACGATCTGTTTCAAAAACTAATGAAATTATAAATAGTTTTATCATTCAGATTTGTTCGGTGGTTCAGAAAGTAAGTAACGGTCTAGGCCACAGGGTTGTAACCGAGGTTTGTCAGAAGCATTTTTTTTTTTTTTTACATTTACCAGTTCTTTCAAGTTCGACAATGATTTCTGTTAATGTGATAAATGCGAGGTGAGTCTATTGCTTGTATTCCATGTTATACTGCAGAGCCACCTGTAACAGACTCGCTAAATCAATTACAAGAATGGAGGAAGCAACACTACCAAACTACTACGGTGTTCGAACCAGCTTTCGTATTGATGATTCGAGTTTTACTATTACATTTATACATTACATCGATTATCCTTGTAAACTTCAGTAATATTTTTAAATACATTTGAGTGATTAGATGAGTATACACTCCTTTTCCCTCAGAGTAAGGTATAAAATTACGCTAAACAAAATTCCCTTCTTTTTAGATTAAATAACACAATGGGATTATGAGTTAGATAATACTCTGGAAAGTATAAATAAAAATTTTATTCCTTATCTTCTTTTTTCTAAAAACATTAAATCTGTCATACAAGACATACTGTTGTTGTTGTTATGGTTTTAGGTCCGAAGATTAATTTGATGATGCTCTCCCCCCCCCCTACTCTCACATAGCTGCAAATCTACTGTAAATTGCATCCAGGAAAACCGGTTGTTGTCTCAGGTAGGGTCCTATCAACCAATCCCAGCTATATCCTGGTATAAAACATGTGGAAACTAAATACATTATCTGTCGCGTAAAGGGACACGATTTTTATTTTCTCAGATGTCGGTGTCCGAAACTTTATGTCATAGCTGCCAAAAGGCGGCAGTGTCTGACGACGCAATAAATGCATCAGTTTCTCTTTAAGGGGACGTGGACGTGCACGGGCTGCATTTTCATAGCTCGCTCTCAGTGCACATTACTCTTCATCTACAATGAATAACATTACCTCAAGCTGTATAAGGATATTTATTAAAATATCTCCTACAGTTTAAGAATTACAGTATTTTGCCTAATAGGTGTTTTTGTAATACACTTCCCATTCAGGTACCATTTTCTGGTCCATCGTCAGTCTAATAGCATTCAGACTGTGACAGACCGCTATCAACATTCATAGGAACACATTATGCCTCTTGTTTTGTAGTTTGGAGTATATCTGAGGAAATAGGAAAAGCCTTATTACACCACATTATAATTTTGTCTAAAAAATACCGCTAAAATTATATACAGAATGACAAACATAGATCATTTCTGCGATGTATTACGCACAATACAAAGATGCTATCCCATTCTTCACTTGAGGGAATTTTGGTGAACATGGATGAAATCATTGAGAAGTTATATGTACCTAATGTTCTGAAAACGTAGTTTCGAGAAAATGAGAAGAGAATATTCACAGTGTTTTTGACGCACCGTATGCCTCTTTCAGAACATTCCAGCAGCATAATCTTCCTGGCCAGCTGCTTCTATATCATCTGTAGACTTCTTCAGGGGCCTTTTCCTTACACTGGCTTCCACAGCTTCAACTACTCGCTGACGATCTATGGCAGTCAGAGCAGCTATCCTATTATTTCCTGCCTGGATGCCTAATTTGTCCATTACTTTAATCCTGATGGTTACACCATCATTGAAACACATGACAGCATCCATCGCACCCATTTTGAGTACTGTCCATCCAACAAAACTCCTCTACTACTTTAAGTGTCTCATTTCCTAATCTAATTTCCTCAGCATCACCCGACGTAATTCGACTACATTCCATTATCCTCGTTTTGCTTCTGTTGATGTTAGTCTTACAAACTCCTTTCAAGACACTATTCATTCCGTTCAACTGCTCTTCCAAGTCCTTTGCTGCCTCTGACAGAATTACAATGTCATCGGCGAACATCGAAGTATTTATTTCTTCTCAATGGATTTTAATTCCTACTCCACATTTTTCTTTTGTTTCCTATACTGCTTGTTCAATATACAGATTGAATAGCATCGGGGAGAGGCTACAATTCTGTCTCACTCCCTTCCCAACCACTGCTTCCCTTTCATGTATCTCGACTCTTATAACTGCCATCTGGTTTCTGTACAAATTGTAAATAGCCTTTCGCTCCCTGTATCGTACCTCTGCCACCCTCAGAATTTGAAAGAGAGTATTCCAATCAACATTGTCAGAAGCTTTCTCTAAATATACAAACGCTAGAAACGTAGATTTGCCTTTCCTTCATCTTTCTTCTAAGATAAGTGGTAAGGTCAGTATTGCCTCACGTGTTCCAGTATTTCTACGGAATCCAAACTGATCTTCCCCGAGGGTGGCTTCTACCAGTTTTCCATCCATCTGTAAAGAATTCGCGTTAGTATTTTGCAGCTGTGACTTATTAAACTAATAGTTCGGTAATTTTCACATCTGTCAACACCAGCTTTCTTTGGGATTGGAATTATTATATTCTTCTAGAAGTCTGAGGGAATTTCGCCTGTCTCATACATATTGCTCACCAGATGGTAGAGTTTTGTCAGGACTGGCTCTTCCAAGGCTATCAGTAGTTCTAATGGAATGTTGTCTTCTCCAGGAGCCTTGTTTCGACTTAGGTCTTTCAGTGCTCTGTCAAACTCTTCACGCAGTATCGTATCTCCCATTTCATCTTCACCTGCATCCTCTTCCATTTCCATAAAAATGTCCTCAAGGACAACGCCCGTGTATAGACCCTCTATATACTCCGTCCACCTTTCCGCTTTCCCTTCTTTGCTTATAACTGGGTTTCCATCTGAACTCTTGATATTCATGCAAGTGGTTCCCTTTTCTTCAAAAGTTTCTCTAATTTTCCTGTAGGCAGTATCTATCTTACCCCTAGGGAGATAAGCCTCTACATCCTTACATTTGCCCTCTAGCCATCCCTGCTTAGCCATTTCGCACTTCCCATCGATCTCATTTTTGAGAGGTTTCTATTCCTTTTTGCCTGCTTCATTTACTGCATTTTTATGTTTTCTCCTTTCATCGATTAAATTCAGTATCTCTTCAGTTACCCAAGGATTTGTACTAGCCATCGTCTTTTTACCTACTTGATAGTCTGCTGCCTTCACTATTTCGTCGCTCAAAGCTACCCATTCTTCTCCTACTGTATTTCTTTCCCCCATTCCTGTCAATTGTTGCCTTATGCTCTCCCTGAAACTCTGTACAACCTCTAGTTCCTTCAGTTTATCCAGATCCCATCTCATTAAATTCCCACCTTTTTGCAGTTTCTTCAGTTTTAATCTACAGTTCATAGCCAATTGATTGTGGTCAGAGTCCACATCTGCCCCTGGAAATGTCATACAATTTAAAACCTGGTTCCTAAATCTCTCTCTTACATTATATAATCTATCTGAAACCTTCCAGTATCTTCAGGGTTCTTCCATGTATACAGCCTTCTTTCAAGATTCTTGAACCAAGTGTTAGCTATGATTAAGTTATGCTCTGTGCAAAATTCTACCAGATGGCTTCCTCTTTCATTTCTTAGCCCTAATCCCTATTCACCTACTACGTTTCCTTCTCTTCCGTTTCCTGCTCTCGAATTCCAGTCGCCCATGACTATTAAGTTTTCGTCTCCCTTCACTAATTCAATAATTTCTTTTACCTCATCATATATTTCATCACTTTCTTCATCATCTGCAGAGCTAGTTGGCATGTAAACTTGTACTACTGTAGTAGACGTGAGCTTCGTGTCTATATTGGCCACAATAATGCGTTCACTGTGCTGTTTGTAGTAGCTTACCCGCACTCCTATTTTTTATTCATTATTGAACCAACTCCTGCATTACCCCTATTTGATTTTGTATTTATAACCCTGTATTCACATGACCAAAAGTCTTGTTCCTCCTGCCACCGAACTTCACTAATTCCCACTATATCTAACTTTAACCTATCCATTTCACTTTCTAAATTTTACAACCTACCTGACCGATTAAGGGATCTGACATTCCACGCTCCGATCCGTAGAACGCCAGTTTTCTTTCTCCTGCCCATAGAGCACCGAATGTTCTCAATAGCGGAGAGATCTGAAGACCTTCCTGACCAAGGTAGAGTATGGCAATCACGAAGACAGTTAGTAGATAACCTTCCAGTGTGCGGGCGGACATTATCTTGCTGAAATGCAAGTCCAAGATGCCTTGGCATGAAGGGCAAAAAATATCGGCACCGTACCGCTCTGCTGTAAGGGTGCAGTGGGTTACAACAGAAGCGGCCTTGCTATGAAATGAAATGCCACCCCAAGATATCATATCTGGTTGTCGGACTGTATGATGGCCAACAGTCACATTGGTAGCCCACTTTTATCTGGGGCGTCTTGAGATACATCGTGGCTGGTCATCGGGCCTCAGCTAGAAGCCAGAATCATCACTGAAGACAATTCTGTTCCAGCCAACGCTCTACCAGGCCGAATGTATCCAGCACACTGCGAACCATCTTCAGGTTGTACATAGGTCGATGGTAGTCGCCTCTCTAGGTCACCCGTACTTATAAACTCTGTGTTCGGCGATGGTCCGCTCATTTTTGCCAGCATCGTTGAATAGTTGCATGGTTTCCTATTCATATGTCGATCGATTGGCCAATTACTCCAACCAGCTTCTTTGAACTCAACTACATTTCTTCTTTCAAATACTGTCATCTGCTGACATTGTCCACGAGCCTGTTTGCAAGGCATAGTTACTGTCAAACTGAGTACACGGAATGAAATCCTCTAATACTTTATGCGCTGGTATCATCATGACCCCTGTTAACTATTCTTGCCAGGTGTGCGGTGACATTGTGCTCCAGCAGTCACACATTCATTCATCGGTCGCCGAAGCTTGCAGTTCTTCATTTTCCGTCGATACCTCTGTGAATAACCATTTGTGATCAATTTGAGTCGTTTTAGTGTCTTACACTGTATATTAGATGTTAAGAACGAAAGAGAAGCGGAATTCTTATAATAAACGTTTAGAATCAGAAATGTGTGCTAGTTACTGTCTACGACTCACTGAAAATGGTTATTTTAAAGCATTCAATTAGGCTCGTTTTCAGTCGTATTACAATGATCATGTCATCGTTGTGTACATGAAATACCTTTATGACGTCCTGAACTCTGATGAGGACACTTATAATAATGTGTCTGAATTTTGGTGTAGTAACAGCTGCCGTTCTCCGTCAAATAATGAAACCAGATACGTTAGTGGTATTGGACGCTGAATTTTGGATCAAAGTAGACTTTCTAACTCATATCAACAGTAGTCCATTGGGTGCAGGTTGGACGTTGGGCAGGCCAATCGATCTCTGCCATGGTACATCAAACAGCTAAAAACACAAGACATAGGAGAAAACATTGGATATCAAAGGAGATATTGGAAATATTTGATTAAACAAAAAAATATAAAAATGCAGAAAATGAAGTAAGCAAAATGGAATTAAGACGTCTAAGGAATGGGACGGACAGAAAGTGTAAAATGGATACGTTGGAATGACTAGAGAACAAATGCAAGCCCATAGAGACATGTGTAAGTAGGGTAAAGGAAGATACCGCCTATAAGAAAATCAAAGAGAGCTTTGAATATAAGAAAACCAGCTGCATGAAATCGAGAGCTCAGATGGGAAGGCAAGGAAGGGAAACCTGAAAGGTGGAAGGAGTATATAGACATCTACATGTACATGGATACTCTGCCAATCACATTTAAGTGCCTGGCAGAGGGTTCAACGAACCACATTCACAATTCTCTATAATTCCAATCTCGTATAGCGCGCGGAAAGAATGAACACCTATATCTTTCCGTACGAGCTCTGATTTCTCTTATTTTATTGTGGTGATCGTTCCTTCCGATGTAGGTCTGTGTCAACAAAATATTTTTGCATTCGGAGGAGAAAGTTGGTGATTGGAATTTCGTGAGAAGGTTCCGTCGGAACGAAAAACGCTTTTGTTTTAATGATTTCCAGCCTAAACCCTGTATCATTTCTGTGACACTCTCTCCCACATTTTGCGATAATACAAAACGTGCTGCCTTCCTTTGAACATTTTCGATGTACTCCGTCAGTCGTATCTGGTAAGGATCCCACACCGTGTAGCAGTATTCTGAAAGAGGACGGACAAGTGTAGTGTAGGCAGTCTCCTTAATAGGGCTGTGTCTTTCCAATGAAACGCAGTCTTTGGTTAGACTTCACCACATTTTCTATGTGTTCTTTCCAATTTAAGATGTTCGTAATTGTAATTCCTAGGCTTTTAGATTATACTGATTTATAGTGTAACCGAAGTTTAACGAGTTCCTTTTAGCACTCATGTGGATGACCTCACACTTTTCGTTATTTAGGGTCAACGGCCACTTTTCGTACCATTGAGATATTTTTTCTTCTAAATCGTTTTGCTGTTTGCCTGAGTCTTCTGATGACTTTATTAGTCGATAAACGACAGCTTCATCTGCAAACAACCGAAGACATCTTCTCAGATGGTCTCCCAAATCGTTTATATAGATAAGGAACAGCAAAGGGCCTATAATACTACCATGGGGAACGCCAGAAATCACTTCTGTTTTACTCGATGACTTTCCGTCAGTTACTACGCACTGTGACCTCTCTGACAGGAAATCACAAATCCAATCACATAACTCACACGATATTCCATAAGCACGCAATTTCACTACGAGTCGCTTGTGTGGTACAGTGTCAAAAGCTTTAAGGAAATCCAGAAATACGGAATCGATCTGAAATCCCTTGTCAATGGCACTCAGCACTCATGCGAATAAAGAGCTAGTAGTGTTTCACAGGAACGATGTTTCCTAAGCACATGTTGACTGTGTGTTACTAAATCGTTTCCTTCGAAGTAATTCATAATGTTCGAACACAATATATGTTCTAAAATCCTGCTGCATATCGACGTTAACCTAATGAGCCTGTAATTTAGTGGATTACTCCTACTACCTTTCTTGATTATTGATGTGACCTGTGCAACATTCCGGTCTTTGGGTACGGATCTTTCGTCGATCTAACGGTTGTATATGTCTGTTAGGTATGGAGCTAATAGATCAGCATACTCCGAAAAGAACATAACTGGTATACAGGCTGGGCCGGAAGACTTGCTTTTATTAAGTGATTTAAGTTGCTCCACTACTCCGAGGATATTTACTTCTACGTTACTCATGTTGGCAGCTGTTCTCGACTCGAATTCTGGAATATTTACTTCGTATTCTTTTGTGAAGGTATTTCGGAAGGCTGTGTTTAGTAACTCTGTTGGCAGCACTGTCTTCGGCAGTATCTCCATTTGCTATCGCTCAGAGAAGGCGTTGATTGTTTCTTGCCGCTAACATACTTCACATCTGACCAGAATCTCTTTGGATTTTCTGCCAGGTTTCGAGACAAAGTTTCGTTGTGGAAACTGTTATTGGCATCTCGCATTGAAGTCCACGCTAAATGTCGAGCTTCTGTAAAAGATCACCAATCTTGGAGATTTTGCGCCTTTTTAAATTTGCCATGTTTCTTTCGTTGTTTCTGCAATAGTGTTCTAATCCGTTTTGGGTACCAAGGAGGATCAGCTCCATCGTTTGTTAACTTATTTGGTATAAACCTCTCAAATGCTGCCGATGCTATTTTTTGAATTTAAACCACATCTGGTCTACACTTATATTATTAATTTGAATGAGTGGAGATTGTCTCTCAGGAGGGCGTCAAGTGAATTTTTACCTGCTTTCTTGAATAGGCATATATTTCGCTTATTTTTCGAGAATTTGGGGTTTACAATATTCACTTTCGCTACGACAACCCTGTGTTCAGTAATCCCTGAATCGGTTTTGATGCTCGTTATTAACTCAGGATTATTTGTTGCTAAGAAGTCAAGTGTGTTTTCACAACTATTCACGTGGTCTCATGAACTAACTGCTCGAAATAATTTTCAGAAAATGAGTTTAGGACAATTTCGGATGATAATTTATGCGTACCTCTGGAATAAAACTCCTATTTTCCACAAACATATTGAGGGTAAATTAAAGTCATCACCAACTATTATCGTATGAGTCGGGTAAGTGTTTGAAATAAAATTCAAGTTTTCTTTGAACCTTTCAGCAACTGTATAATCTGAATTGGGAGGTCGCTAAAAGGACCCAGGTATTATTTTATTCCGGTTGCCAACGATGACCTCTTCCCAAACTACCTCACAGGAAGTATCTACTTCAAATTCGCGACAAAATAAAATACTTCTGACAGCAACAATCACGCCACCGGAACCGTGTTTAGCCTATTTTTTCGGAACACCATTAGGTTCATCGCGAAAATTTCGCGGAGCTTATATCCGCCCTTAGCCAGCTTTCAGTGCCTATAACGATTTGAGCACCAGTGCTATCTATTAGCGCTTGGAACTCTGTTACTTCCCCAACACAGCCACCACAATTTACAACTGTTATACCAATGGTTCCTGCATCAATGTTCTTCCTGTGTTCAGCGTGCACCCTTTGTGCTTGAAGACCTTCTTGTTTTCCCGAGACCCTCTAACCTAAAAAACCGCCCACTCCATGCCACATAGCCCTTGCTACCTGGGTGGCCGCCTCCTGCTTATAGAGGACACCTGACCTCTTTAGCAGAACCCGAAACCCAACCACCCTTTGGCGCAAGTCGTGGAATCTGCAGCCTACACGGTCGCAGAACCGTCGGAGCCTCTGATTCAGACCCTCCACTCGGCTCTGTACCAGAAGTCCGCAATCGCTTCTGTCGACTATGCTGCAAACGGTCACCTCTGCTTTCATCTTGCAAGCAAGACTGTCAGCCTTTACCACTTCTGTTAGCCGCTCGAAACCAGAGAGACTCTCTTCTGATCCAAAGTGACTCACATCGTTGGTACCGACGTGAGCAACCACCTGCAGTTGGCTGCACCCTGTGCTCATCATGGCATCTGCGAGGACCCTTTCCATATCTGGAATGACTCCACCCGGTATGCACACGGAGTGCACATTGGTTTTCTTATCCTCCTTGTCGGCCAAGTCCCTGAGCGGCCCCATAAGGCGCCTAACGTTCGAGCTAACAACTACCAATAATCCCACCCTCTGCGACTGCCCGGATCTTGCAGGATGAGAGGTTTCCTGTGTTACAGGATAGGCGACAGCATCAGGCTCAACGACAGTGTAAGCCACAGACAGCACCTGGAGCCCGTTTATCAGTCAGACTGGGGAGGCCTTACGTGCGGCCGCCTGGGAAGTCTTTCTCCGCCTGCTACGTCCTGGGGCGACCTCCCACTCGACCACAGGTGAGGGGTCAGCCTCAGTGCGAGCAGTAAGTGGGTTGGTCACCGGTGAGGACCGTGCTGGACGTCCGTTGGATCCCCACGGCCGGCCCACAACAGAGGTGACAATCCGCTGCAGCCTCAAGCTGTGTAACCGAGGCCATCACAGCCTTAAGCTGAGAGCGAAGTATCACCAACACGGCTCGCAGCCCCACGCAACAATCGCAGTCCCTGTCCATACCAAAATCCGAGGAATAGTAGACGATGCAGATAAACGGACTATCGGCAGGTGCTCCGCAAATCTACTGTAGACCCTGACGAAAACGCACGAACTGTGTCTAGTAATACTCAGACATTCAGAAACCTAACTACCGAAGCACTCAGGTGAAACTAAATAATTTGTCCCTGATTAGGAACTTTTAATACGCAACAAAATCGGTTTACATTGTGACGCAAACGAAAACGCGAGAACTGTGCCTATTAGATATTAAAATTTAACGCAGAAGCCCAAACTAAACTATTAATCAGTTACTTCCCTGTTGCTGCGTCTGTCGGATATGGCGAGAAGAATTTGACACAGCACTGGAAGATCTAAGTCGACACACGGACCATGGAGTTGACGACATTCCGTGTGTGCTTCTAACATCCTCCGGAGAGTCAGCCATGACTTAACTACTCCAACTCCTATGCAAGAAGTATGAGACAGAGAAAATAACTTCACACTTCAAGAACAATTTAATAACTCCAATCCCAAAGGCTGCATGTGCTGAAAGGTGTGAATGTTACCGTATAATCGGCTTAATAACACACGCTTGCAAAATATTGACACAAATTATTTAGAGAAGAATGGAGAAACTAGTAGATGTCGACCTCTGGAAATATTCAGATTGGTTTCCGCAGAAGTGTAGGAACACGCGAGGTAATACTTACGCTATGACTTACCTTAGAATACAGGTTAAGGAAGGCCAACTTTTGTTTATAGCTCCTGTATACTTAAAAAATGCTTTTGTCAGTGTTGGCTGTGATATACTCTTTGAAATTCTGAAGGTAATGGAGATAAAGTAGAGGGACCCAGGGCTTATTAACAGCTTGCACAGAAACCAAATGGCAGCAGATGGGTATGAATGGGAACAGTGGCAGAGAAAGGGAGGAGACAGCTTTGTAGCATATCCCTGGTGTTATTCAATCCGTACGTTAAGGTGACTGTGAATGAAATCAAGGAGAAATTTGTTGAAGGACTTACAGTTCATGGAGAAAAAATTCGAGGTTTGCTACTAACAGTGAAATTTTCTCGGAGACGGGAAAGGTCTTGGAAAAGCAATTGAATGGATGGGCAATGTGTTAGAAGTTGGATGTAAGTAGAACATCAAAAAAAGCAATACAAGTGTAATGGAATGCAGGAGTATTAATTCAGGGCATGCTGAGGGAAGTAGGAACTGAGTTACTTAAAGTAGTGGATGACTTTTACTATTATGGCAGTGATATAACAGATTATGACCAAAGAAGGAAGGATATGAAATATATACCGGCAATGTTAATAAAAGGGTGTCTGAAGAAGAGAAATTTGTTAATACCGATTGTAGATTTAAATGCTGAAAGTCTCTTCTGATAGTTTTTGTCTGGAATGTAGCCATGTACGAAAATGAACCATGGACATAAACAGTTCACACAAGAAGGGAATAGCGCCTTTGAAATGTGTCACTGTAGCATAACGCTGAAAATTAAATGGGTAGATCACGTAACTAATGAGGAAGTACTGAACATAAATTGGGAAAAAAGAAATATGTGTCATAACTTGACTAAAAGGAGGAAGAGCTTGTCAGGACATATTCTGAAACGTCGAGTAAAAATTAGTGAAGGAAACCAACAGATGAATACGGTAACCAAGTATGTAAGTTGCAGTGTTTGTTCGAAGATGCAGACGCTTGCCCAAGATAGAGTACCGTGGAAACCCACATTTAACGAGTTTTCGGACTGTAGACCGCAACAGCAACAATTTTGCCTATGCATTTTCGTTCATACGGAACACCACAAGCCACCTTATGGTGGGCCGTACCATACACCATTACCAGATATTTCATGTAATATTCCATTCGCAAACTGAGCTTTGGGAAAAAAGACTATCAATGTGCCTCTGTACGAGCCTTAATTTATTTTGTTTTCGCGGTCCGTACGCGTAATGCACATTTGTGGCAGTAGAATCGTTCTCAGTCAGTTGTAAATGTCTGTTCCCTAAATTGTCTCGTAAGTGTTTGGTGAAAATAACGTCGTCTTCCCTTAGGAATTCCCATTGCGTTTACAAAACATCTCTGTAACACTTGCCAGTTGATCGAATCTACCGACAACAAATCTAGCAGCAAGGCTCTGGACTTCTTCGATGATTTCGTTTAATGCGACCAGCTGAGTTTCCCAAACACTCGAGCAATACTCAATAACTGGTCACTCTTCAGTTCTGCTCGCAGTCTCCTTTCTAGAAGAGCTACATATTTAATACACGTGATAGTGTCAAGCAGGACAACTTAAATTCCAGTTTAATTTAATTGAATTTATTGCAAAGATTTTTAGACCTGTTATCTGGAAACTCTAACAGGTCGTACATATTCGTTAATCATGGTGACATACAACGTTTTAAGTTACGTAGGTAGTAGCAAATCATGTTGACAGCAATCTTCGGTGATACTAATGTAGAAATAAAGCTGGACATTTCAATAATAATAATCAGTTTAAATAATCAACATAAAATAAAGGGTATTAACTGATGATCCAAGTGAATGACTTCCATCTTATATTACAAGATACGTTACTAGCAGCCTCGGAAGAGCTTGAGGTTTTTCGATTAACTCCAACATTACTTACTTCTAAACCTATTCTTGCTACACTATTCTATATCGCTAACAGTGGTATGTGTGTGTCTCGGCAGTCCTCGATTGTACGCATACCCGTGTGGGTGGCCTTTGCATTCTTTCTCTTCTTTCCTTTTTACTTTTCTGTTTTTGTTTGATTACCTTTCTCTGCTCCGCAAGCCATGGATGCTACAGTAATTAAAAAAGCCCTTGTACACACATTTTCGGACCCTGAGAGCTATAAGGCATACGAACGTCGCAGGCTACCAAAGACTGTCGAATTCTCCTGCAGTGTCAGTCATTGGCGTGACTGCAAACTTCGCTGTCGAATTTTCTACACTCTGAAGAAATCTATCAATCGCTTCATCTATAGACTTTTCTGAAGCCATATTAACACTGGTTGAGAAGCAAGAGCTCTGTGCGCGCCTGCAACCGTTCACAGAACGGACGTTGCTGAACTTTGGCCGAGACGTTTAATAAGCAAACAGGTCCATAGCTTTTCGGTGATGCCGCTTTTTTATCGTTCCTTTTTCGTTCATTACTGGTTTAGCTGGTTTCCATATTTCCCGGATCCTACCTATTCGTAAAGCCTCGTGTAGGAATGCTGTTAAATCTAGCACTATCTGTGGACCTACCATCGGCACGGCTTCAGAGTATACGACATCCAGACCAGGTGCGTTTGGAGTTTCGAGCTTCCTTCTTGACCAGACCGTATCACCAACATCTGATTGTCATATTCGTTATTTACTGCATTTATAAGTTGTGCGTGTATCTCAGCGTCTGTGTTATCGTCAGGAGGCAGGGCAGTTAGCAGATATTCTGGTGACTCTCTCCGTCCAGTCGTCATTGAGCTATCCACCTTACGAATTGCTGACATGATAGTAGATCCCTTAACCTTTTCAGTCAACAATTTATTCAGTCTTTGGCAGATGTCAAATTTCAGGTGTATTACTTCAGTTTCCTGAAGCAAAGTTTTGAAGCGCGTCTTAATAGCCCTGTATTCATCGAGCCTACTACTACACTCCGATTGCCCTAGAGTATATTCGTTCTTCTTCTCGAACGTACCCTTCACCTCAGAGTGGAAAGTTCATGGTTCTAAGGGATCTTAGTCTGATTGTTTACCTTTTTCCTAGGAATATAAATGTCCTGTGCTCTTTGAAAGAGTTCAGTTAGTAATTGAGGACCCGAACCTACATGAACCGGAAGCGATTCCATTCTAAATACTCCGAGGTAGACAACTAAGCCATCTCAATCAGATTTAGTGATGCCCAACTCAATTCTGCTTTCCTCAGCTTGTCTTCTGTATTATTGTCATTTCCCTCTTCGACGATAATTGTATTATGGCCACTGTATGTTAGGTACTGGAGCACTTGTCAACTATTAATTTTAGCTGCTGACATGCGATTTGCTAAAGTGACATCTATGTTAGCAACTACGCCTGCTTATTGTTCGAATGTACTGGGCTGGTCTTCCAGATTTAAAACAATGAGCTGTAGTTCCTGTATTGCTTCCTTTAGTACATCGAGCAGCATTTATCTGTACTATGTGTGTTTCGATTGCCAACAAAGCCCTTCGGAGAAGGAAGGACTGGTTCAAAGATAAAGCGTCCAAATCCTTATATAAAATCCACGTATTAATGCTCAGTGTCGAATGGTACTTTTACTCTCTTAAACGCCCGTCGAAGGAGGCCACATAATTATTTAAACTCAAAGCATATGTTATTTACTCTCAAAAGAATTCTGTGTAGTGCATCTGGTGTAGGATACGTAATAGATTTTCCTTTCTGATGCCCACCTCTGAAAATATGTCTTAGAGCAACCTGTAACACACTGGGAGCCTCCAAACTACTTAATAAGACATTCACTTCTAAATTATTATCAGCTTTGTACGTGTGTAATTGAAAATCATTATAGTAGGACTCGAAATATTAGAAATACTTTTTTGTATTTCATAGGAGTACCTGATTTTCACTGCACTTTACTGTTTTCGATTGTTGTACTCGTTAGTGTTACTGCTAGAGACGCCTAGTGGAACAACTGCAGAACTGATTTCTTGTTTTCTGGTGCAGAGCGGTAGCGTGGGTTGTAGGCAGACCAGGACTTTTTGCGCCGTATAGGGTGTGACCCATACAGGCGGAACGCCGTGACATGCCGGAGGTGCGTGAACTTCTGTGTATGACTAACTGCCCATTCTTCAGCAGGAACCGAGACCACAAACGATAGCGATAGTGCACTTTGAGGTCTGGACTTACTTTGAGGTCTGGATTTAAGTCGACTTTCAATCGCATCCCAATGAGTTATTGGTTATAAGTGGAACATGGCGCTGGCCAATCAATTTCTAGGACGTTATATAAAATGCCAAAAAAGACAAGTCATTGTACAAAGACAGGAGATACTGGACTCATTTGATGAAAGAAGGAAATGTGAAAATGCAGCAGTCGAAGCAGCAAACAGGAAACACATACTGTCTGCAAACCTCTATCTTTCTTTACTCCGCCGTAGTGGGGATCCAAAACACTCGGGCAGTATTCAGGAGTTTGTCGCACTACTGTTCTATATACAGTCCTCTTTGTAGATGAACTACACTTTCCTAACACTCTCCCAGTAAGCCGAAGCCACTCCTGCTACTGTTCTCATGTGCTCGTTTCACTTCATATCGCTTTACAACTTTACGCCTAGAAATTAATCCCCTTGACTCTGTATACGAAAATTACAGTATTGTTTTTTTTCCCTTTCATCTGCATTAAGATATATCTCTTTACATTTAGAGCAAGTTACCCTACATCACACTAAAAGGAAATTCTAAGCCATCGTATACCCATGTACAGTCACAAAACGACTATACAGTCCTCTTACCTTTTATACTAAGAGGTCACTTCAAGCCTTAGCAGACTTCTCCCCACCCTATCCGTTGTTGTCCACAAATCATTGCCTCATAGATGCTGCTTTATGACATGGTGTTTTGTCATCCTTACATAAACAATCATGGTCTCCATATGTTTCCCTACTGTAGACAGTACATTATGCTGTAAAATGTGTTATTCTTCAGCGTTTAAAGCTTAATAATTGCAACAATTGGAGCACACCATAACCAAGGAAAACACCCCAATTCCGTGACACCACATCCTTAGTTCTTCATTTTTGGCGATATACAGGGTGAGTCACTAATTATTGCCACCTAGAAGAACTCCGAAAGTATGATGGTAGCTGAGATGACTGTGGGACAAAAGATGTATAGGACAACGGGGGGCATAATATGAAGTTGATTTTTTGATGCTAGATGGGGTCGCGTCAGAGATAAGAAGGTCAACTTTGTTTCTTTACATGGGATGCCATAGTTTGGTACTTATTATCTGATAGTGGCTATCGAGACGAATCCAATGACGTGTAACAGCGATGGCCGGCCGATGTGGCCTCGCGGTTCTAGGCACATCAGTCTGGAACCGCGCGACCACTTATGTCGCAGGTTCGAATCCTGCCTCGCGCATGGGTGTGTGTGATGTCCTTAGGTTAGTTAGGTTTAAGTAGTTCTAAGGTAAGAATGGAGGAGACATAACGAAATGCTTCAATTAAAAGTTGTGTAATGGAGGTGATGCTGTCTTTCGCCCATACTACTCACTGTCTACATCGTAGAACCCATGACGGAAACGGAAGAAAGTTTCCAAAGTGTGCTCAAAATTCACAGTAAGTAACTAACACTGATACGATTCGCTGGTGCCATTGCTATCCTTAGTTGAAATGAATTACGGGATCTATTGAATGAAATGAATAGTGTTATGAGTACAGAATAGGTACTGAGAGTAAACCGAAGAGAGACGAAAATAATTAGAAGTAGAAGAGAAAAAGAACAGCGAGAAAACATCACAACTTGGGATCAAGAAGTACACGAAGTTAAGGAACTTTGTTATCCTGGAAGCAAAACGACCCATCAACCCATCTTGGACGAGGCAGGAAGGACATATAAAGCAGAGTAGCACAGGAAAAGGAAGCGTCCCCGGACAAAAGAAATCAACTGGTAACAAACGTATGTCGTAATTTGAGTACGAAATTAATGAGGATGTACGTTTGTAGCACCGCATGGTACAGAAGTGAATTATTTCCTGTGAGGAAACCGAAAACGAAGAGAATCCAAGTGTTCGCTACGTGTGCGATAGAAGAATGTTGGGAAGTAGGTTGACTGATAAGGAATGAGGAAATTCACATCTACATCTACATCTACGGCATTACTCTCCTATTCACAATAAAGTGCTTCGTAGAGGGTTCAGTGAACCACCTTCAGGCTGTCTCTACACCGTTCCACTCCCGAGCGGCACTCGGGAAAAACGAGCACTTAAATTTTTCTGTGCGAGCCCTGATTGCTCTTGTTTTATCGTCATGACCATTTGTCCCTATGTAAGTTAGAGCCAACAGAATGTTTTCGAAATCGGTGTAAAAGACTGGGGATTGAAATTTCATGAGGAGATCCCATCGCAACGATGAACGCCTTTGTTGTAGTGATTTTCATCTCAATTCACGTATCATGTCTGAGACACTATCTCCCCTATTTCGCGATAATACAAAACGAGCTGCCCTTCTTCGTGCTTTTCCGATGTCATCCGTCGGTCCCACTTGATGCGGATGCCACACCGCACAGCAATACTCCAGAATATGGCGGACAAGCGTGATGTAAGCAATCTCTTCAGTACACCATTTGCACCTTCCACGTGTTCTGCCAATGAATCGCAGTCTTTGGTTTGCTCTACCCACAATATTACATATGTGATCGTTCCAATTTAGGTTATTTGTCACTGCAGGCCCTAAGTATTTAGTTGAATTTACAACCTTCAGATTCGTGTGACTTACAGCGTAATCTAAATTTAGCTGATTTCTTTCAGTACTCATGTGAATAACTTCACACTTTTCTTTATTCAGGGTCACTTTTCGCACCATACAGTTATCTTATCTAAATCATTTTGTAAGTCGCTTTGATCATCTGATAACTTTACAAGAGGTAAATGACAGCACCAACTGCAAACAGTCTAAGTAGGCTACTCAAATTGTCTCCTATGCGGTTAATATAGATCAGGAACAATACAGGGCCTATAACACTTCCTTGTGGGACGCCGGATATTACTTCTGTTTTACTCGATGACTTTCCATCTATTACTACGAACAGTGACCTTTCTGACAGGAAATGACGAATTCAGGCGCACAACTGAGGCGATACTCCGTAGGCAAGTAGTTTGGTTAGAAGACGCTTGTGAGGAACGGTGTCGAAAGCCTTCTGGAAATCTAAAAGTATGGAACCAATTGACATCCCCTATCGATAGCACTTATTACTTCATGAGTGTAAATAGCTAGTAGTGTTTCACAAGAACGATATTTTCTGAATCCGTGCTATGTGTCAATAAATCGTTTTCATCGACGTACTTCACAATGTTCGAATACAGTATATGTTCCAAAACCCTACTCCAAATCGACGTTAGTGATATATGACTGTAATTCAGCGGATTACTCCTACTTCCCTTTTTGGGTATTGGTGTGAATAGAGGAATTTCCCAGCCTTTAGGTACGGATCTTCTAGTGAGCGAGTGGTTGTATATAATTGCTACATATGGTGCTATTTTATCAGCATACTCTGAGAGGAACCTGACTGGTATACAATCTGGACCGAAGGGCTTGCCTTTATTAAGTGATTTAAGCTGCTTTGTTTCACCGAGGATATCTACTTCTATGTTTCTCATCTTGTCAGTTGCTCTTGATTGGAAGTCAGGAAAATTTACTTCGTCTTCTTTGGTGAAGGAGTTTCGGAAAACCGTATTTATTAACTCTGCTGTAGTGGCACTATCATCAGTGACTTCACCGTTGTTATCACGCAGTGAAGGTATTGATTGCGTCTTGCCACTGGTGTTCTTTATGTATGACCAGAATCTCTTTGCGTTTTCTGCCAGATTTCGAGACATAGTTTCGTTGTGGAAATTATTAAAAGCATCTCGCATTGAAGTAGGCGCCATATTTCGAACTTCTGTAAAACTTTGCCAATCTTGGGGATTTTGCGTTCTTTTAAATTTGGCATGCTTTTTTCGTTGCTTCTGCAATAACGATCTGACCCATTTTGTGTACCATGGGGGATCAATACCATCACTTTTTATTTTATGTGATATATATCTCTCAATTGCTGTCGATACTACCTCTTTGAAAACAATCCTCACATTTTCTATACTTACATGATCAGATCGGAAGGGGTGAAGACTGTCTCTTCAAAAGGTGTTACTGCATTTTTATCAGCTTTTTTAAACAGATATACAGTGCGTTTTTTTTTTCTCCGCAAAATAGAGGAAGAAAGGAACGTAAGGAAAACGCTGACAATAAGAGGGAACAGAATGGTAGGACACGTTCCGAGACATAAGGAAACAAATTCCATGGTGCTAATACAACAAATAATTGAGAATATGTGCCGAATATGTTTCTCTGAGATGAAGAGATTGGTACAAGAGAAGAAATCGCGGTGAGCCGCCACAAACCAGTCAGTAGAATGATGGAAAATGGAAAAAGAAGATAACTGGTACGAGCTTAGGACTCCACGAGTATTTTCAGTTTCAGTAAACACTGCTGCATAAATTAAATTCCTGAAATCAATACGATGTAAAAGGTTTAATCATTTAAGTGGGCATGACGGATATATCCGGCCCTTGGCACGTTCAATCTCAGTTCAACGAATATATCGGAGCACAGCAACCTGTAGCTTGTAGCTAATGGTAATGATGAATTCAAAGCCGAGACGTACTATGACGTTATTACTAAAGTTTCATCCTACATCAGTTAAAATAATGCATTCTCAAAGTTTTAACGATTTTCAATGTCTTTACTGCCATGGACACAATTTATGGCAGCTCCTGAAGAAAAAACTGCTTTTCGAGTTGTTTTGGAGTTCGCTAACGATTTTCAATGGAAAGAATTATTGAATTTACCTCTACACCTGGTATATTAGTTCAGATTACGGTGACCAACAGACGAGAAAGCAAGCGGTGTTTTCGACACAATGTAGGAAATCAAAAACGAGTTCCTTTACGTCACTGAATATGAAAAATTGAAGGAGGGTAACTATTTGACAGCGTACGTCACCTAGCAGATATTAGTAAAACAGAACCGCAAAAGAGAGGTCGTGATGGTCAGCACGTTTCGTGACAATGCATTGCATGAAGTAAACTCAAAATTTTTTTGCATTTGTGGTAAATATATGAGACGCGTGGCTAGAAGTAGATCACAGTTGCAAAACTATCAAGTGGCCAGGAGCAGCCTGAAAAAGTTATCAGACCATCACAGACGTTAAGTGCAGGGTTGTTTTCCAGTTATCTTGTATTAGGTTCAGGATAGGGTCTGGAGTACCTGCAACATGCACACACACTCACAACAGTGTAATTGGGCTAGGGGTTTGCAATGGGATAAAACAGTTCCTCAAACATTATTCCTATATGGGACATACATCTTGAATCTTTTATGTATATAAGAAGTAGTGACAGCCGCAGTTTAACAGTATTCTATGTTATCAACACATCTGACTGGTAAAAATGCATATCGCCTTTGCTCTGTGGTTATGAAGCCAAATTTTGCAATAATCAGTAAGCATAAAGCTGTATTTAAGATAGCTGAAGTCAACACCCTCTCCTGTGGTTTACTGTACTGTAATTGTAACACACCCCACGTCTACCATAATCCATGTGTTTCAGTGCATATAAGAGGTGACCTTGACTGATAGTATTTTACTGACAGTAGTCTCTCTGGGTATATTTGGAAGACGAGGAAGAAATGATCCTGCAAATACTTTGTAGATACTTTTGGCAGTGAGAGTGAATCTAAATCATCGTTGGACACCAAAGAAACCAAGTCGTGTGGTAGGACAAGAAAAGAAATATTCTTGTACAAAATCTTTATTAATTATTGCATAGACATACATAAGAAATGTGAAAATAACTGAACACGAAAGGGCAATACGGGATGTCTGCATTAACTGTAAATTCTGATGGAAAGTGGCCAATCACTGGTGTACATGCAGCTAATGATAGAATCGAGGGTGTCTCTACATTAGTGGATATACGAGAGATTTGTTTATAAACTTTCCTTCCCAGATGAATTAGCTGAAAGGAAGGTTCGGTATATTGTATCAACATGCTGTGGTCTGGACATTGTGCATTTTATTATTCCACAAGTATTAAGACAAAAGTACCATAAACTGCTATTGTTTCCAAAAATAATTTTATTTTGCAGGTCTTAATAAAAAGAAGAATGGTAGCAAATAGACTTAACCCTTTCCCTGTTAAAGAAACTAATTCTTCAGGTCTAGTTAACGAGAAAACTGAAAATTGAATAGATCGACATAAGAAAAACAAAGGCGAAAAGTGGAAGATTTGGCGGAAACATTTCCCATGAAGGAAAACTATAAACTGCTACTCGAAAAAGCAAGGCTTACAAATTACTCTAATATTTTGAATCTCTGCATATTAGTCTAATTTATTAGGCACAGTTCCTGAGTTTTCGTCAGTGAGTCAGTCGGCAGTTGATGGTTGGAGTGCTGACTCATTATCTGAGTATCCAGTTATGCTGGCAACTGATGTGATATATATAAGGATCATATCAACCTATACCACATCAACAACAGCCTGAAGATGGCGCATTGAAGCGCTGAAACTGGTTGTAACAAAATAAAATAAAATCATAAGGACGGCTGTAGGTGTTTTATTTTGTCGCAATAGTAAACGGCCGTCTTCCCAGAGACCTCCTGCAAATAGCATGGACATACAAAAACAATATTCCGCATGTCGTTAGCCATGTGTCTACATCCTGTCCTCGGACATCCATTATGTATAATGGCGTTCGTTGGACACATTTTACTTTAAACTCGCTTGCCCGGTGTGGGCGGATAAACACGATACTACAGTGGCTATGTTATTCCGAATTACAGTGAAAAATTCCCTCGGACATGCATGCAAGTCATAAGGAACAGGCACTTCGACGACTACAGCCGTTATGAAATGCAAGAAATTTATTCACAGTTGCGAATATGGACAACCATCAACTGTATAATAGAATGACGACAGTGAAAGCCTCTGCCTGACCGGAACTCAAAACCGGATTTCCGGCTTATCGCGAGCGGTCACCTTATCGTTTGACTATCCGAGCAGAACTCATGGCCAGGCCCGAACTACGATAGATCGTGAGCCACATGTCTAAATCCTGTACCCGTACGTCCACTATGTACGAGGGTCAGTCAATAATTAAAGAGACAAAATGGTCTGGGGAAAAACTGTTAGTAGGGCAAGTTTGATACTTTCGTGGCTACGACTTGGTATCACTAGGATGAGTCCTGATCAGCTGATGTATAAAAATTGTTTTGTTTATAACGTCAAAAGTACATCTCAAGATGGCGAGTACGCTTCAAACGTTCTCCTAAGTTGAACAACGTTCACTTATTCGTTTTCTTTCTTGCTGAAGGCGAGAAATAAGAGAATATAGACTGTAGACTGTCTTAAGTTTATGATGAGCGTTGTACAAATCGATAAAATTTTTACAAGTGTGTAAAGCAGTTCAAAAATTTTTCTCGACTCAGTGACAGACCAACACCGTTCTGGCCGACCTGTTGCAGTTTCCACTCCCTCACTTGAAAGTCGAATTGATGACATTATTCGTGCCGACCGCCCTTGTGACCGGGAAATGATAGTTGATAAGGTTCAAGTTAGTGCTGACACAGTTCATAACATTATCTGTAACAAGCCGAAGTACCGCAAAACATGTGCAAAATGGATCCCAAAGGAGTAGACGCGGCTACACTAGGAAACTAGGTTGAGAGTGTGCACAGAGCTAATGGAACCTTATGAAAGAAAAGGTGAGCACTTCTTCAGCAAACTTTTAACTTTTGATGAAACTTGAGTTCACTATTATGAGCCATAATCAAAAAGATAAAGCATCGAGTGGAAGCACACCAACTCACGAGTTAAGAAAAAATTCAAAGCCAAGCATCTGCAGGAGAAGTCATGTTGACGTTGTTTTGGAATGCTAAAGGTCACGTTTCTTGTGATTATCACGAAGAGCAGCGTAGAATGAACAGCCAATATTACTCCTATTTGCTTTTAAACAAGATGAAGGCAGCCATGAGAGAGAGACGTCGTGGATCTGAGAGGAGAGGTGTGATTCTCCAGCAAGACAACGCAAGTCCTCATATTGCTCATCTAGCCCGTGAAACCATCGACAAAATGGGCTGGGAAGTACTGCCTTACAGTCCTCCTTTAGCACCTAGTGATTCCCATTTGTTTAGTGCACTGAAGGAGGCATTACGTGGGAAGAGGTTGCAGGACAACGAGGACGTGAAAATTTTTGTCGGAAATTGGTTCAAACATCAAGATAAAGAGTTCTTTGCAGCCAAATAGAAAACCTTGTAGCCCGTTGGAATAAGTGCATAAATGTTCAAGAGTATTATGTTGAAATGTAGGAAAAGTATTGTTATGTAAAAATAACGTTTTTTTTTCTCCAGACCAATTTGTCTCTTTTATCATTGAATGACCCTCGAATATTCCCATACAGAGGAGGCATTTTCCTTGAAAGTCAGCTGCTCGGTGCCGGCGGATAATTGCGATACTGCAGTGCTTGTGTAATCCCCAATTACGATGCAAAGTTTCTTCGGACAAGGACGCATCCATGTCCGAAGATACTCGAACTGCAGCAACTACAGCCGTTACACAATACACGAAATACATTTGCAGTATATTCTCGGCAACAAATAGGTTCAATGGCTGTCTGGACGTCAAGATATACTCACATCAAATACTCATTTCCTTATTGAAGCATTACAATGTATTACAACCATGTAACCATGATTCCTTAATCGGAACAGCATTACGACCTAATATAGGAAGAACATAACGTACTGCTGGTAATAAGCTCCTGATTCGGCTACATACATAGCTGTAATAGAAATAATCAAAGTAGATCCATGGAACGACAGGCAGAAGATATATACTTGAATAGCTCTGAGCCCAGGTGATCCCATCGTTTGACAGAACTTTACGAACCACGAAACTGTCAGCGGAATTTGAGGGAAACTTTAACGTCTACATCTGCACTTAAGCTACATTATATTGTGTGGCAGAGGGTAGTTATGGTATATATATAACTTTCTAATAATCCTACCTGATATAGGTCCGACTGATGAACAATACTCAAGAAATGTCGAACGAGTTTTTTAAAAACCACTTCTCTTGTGGATGAGGTAATTCCCTTCAGATTGTTCCAGGATATCTTAGATACTCCTCTGCTTCTCTATGACAATTTTTTAATTGGTCTTGCCTCTTTAGTCCATATATGACAGCAATTCTGAGGTATTTTCCGGTTGTTATTGTATCCAATGTTTTATTGCCAAACTCGTAACCTATGCACGTGCAGGACATTACATTTATTTACTTGCAGTGTCAACTAGACCAATCGTGAACTGTTTGCATGTCTTCCCGCGTTTCGATACTGTTGTCCGTTGTTGCAACCTTCCTGTAGACAACAGCTTCGTCTGACAACCGCCCCGGACAGCTTACGACGTTACCCTCTACGTCCTTTACATACAGAGTATTGCAAACATTAATAGCCCTGTAGAGCTCCCCTGGGGTACATCTATCGATTTTTTCCCTTTAAGTTACAACTCTTATTACTGTTTGCTAGAACGTCCTGAACTCAGGCATTTGATCTGCTACTCGTTAAGCTTTTTTCAATGGCGTTTCGCGCAGATTTTTCTAGGCGTTCACTGGAAGGTTGTCTACAAAGTTTCAAATGACTAACACACATGGTTTAATAATGGTAAAAAAGAACTACTCTACGGAAATACATTTACTTTACGATTGACTTTGTCTCGAATAATCCATTCTCCGCTCATAAGATCAGAGATTCTGTCAGTGAAGCATTCATTCAATTCATTGAATTCTACAATGCCGCTGACAATGTCCTTCTTGATTGAGAGCGCTGCTACTGCTCTTAGCAGCTGCTGACTCATAGCACGAAGCAGAAAACCTTCAGGTCCGCGTCAGACGATGTCGCCGTTATGGTAACAGTCACTTTCAGGAGTTTCGTTGTGTGACTGCAATATTTCTGCAGTTCATTTAAGAATAGGGATTCCAGAAATTTCTAAACTCATTTCTTGTGTTTAATATCAGATCTTTTGTTCTCAGTTTATTGCCTTCAAGGATGGGATTTGTTTTGCAAGACGCCTGTAGCAATGTTTGCAGAAAGTGACCTGCATACAACACACACTTTTCGGAATTAAATAAATTTGCAGCTACGACATATCTGGTAAATTAAAAGCTTTCAGCAACTTGAGCGACAATGTTATCTCACACATCTTTCGAAAAAGCCGTTATTTAATTCATTTTTCTGTCCATATCTCTGTGCAAGTTGCAGCAGCTCTCTGCATGTAGAAATCATGTCAGATACGTTAGCTCGATTATATTTTTGCAGTCTTCTACCCCTTGTTGTACACACAGTGGCTCAACTATTCATTTTTGTAATTGGCTGTACAATGCTGCATGATTGTAAATACAGACAACCAAAATTGAAATGCTGGTGCCTCCATTTCAGACGTTGCCCTGTTGCTGAAATAATTATAGTGGTTTGTCGAGATGGAATCTCAGTTTTCTCCAGGCATTCTACAAGTCACTATTTTCATACACAATTTGCACACTCCTTGATTTAAAATTCCACCTTGAGTAGGAAACATGGCAGACTTTCTTACTCAGTATGTCAATTACACACTGTGAAAACTGTAGGAAAAACTAAGAATCTCACTAAAGTCAACGAAATATCTTCTAACGTCCCTATTTGGCTCTCTGCATAGGTTAAAATCAGATCCTGCGTTTTGGCATAAAAGTGAACTACATAGGCATGTTTAAAATGTTTATTCAGAAGAGTCTGTGCACCTGAAAGACGACCACTCATGACACCTGTGCAATTGTAGCTCTGAGAAATAACGATACTCTGCTTTCTCTAAGCGATTATCCTAAAGTTTTTGAACTCTGTTCGCAAGGTGACTTGAATGTCAAAGACCTTGCTACAGATATCACGTTAGAGGAAACATATCTGACTATTATGATAAAAAGTGAAATTCTTGAAATCTCATTGTGGTACCTGCGCTAACTGGTACAGAATCAGTGACAGCAATTTTCTTTTTTGCTCTGACACAGTGAACATCCATTATACAAGAAAGAATAAAATTTTGAATATGTTTACATGTGCCTTTGAAAACAGCAGCCTTCTAAAGATGATCGTTACTTACAGTATCAGGTCCAGCAGTGAAACCTAAATGAAATCTAGAAGACGTTGGGAAATTCCTGGATTTGATGAGTTGCTGCATCCATAATTTCCAAGAAGTGCAAGCTCAGAAACACAATAAACTACAACAGATCACAGAGTGTGTAACGATATTGGCGAATCTGATCATTGTGCCTAGAACCTGTGTATCGGCAGAATGACTGATGCATGCACAGTGACAGATGGTCTGGAAGCTGGTTCGTTCGGGTACGTAGTTCCAATTTAAATCCACCAGGGAACAGTAGTGCACTGACACATTCAAGAAACAGGTCAAGAGCACGTTTTTGCGAATTATTCTGTTTATTTCCTGAAGCCCTTTTGTTTATTTATCTCTCTACAGTTTTGTATATGCTTTTAGTAGTGTCAGTGATGCGCGAATGTGGTCAAAATTAAACATGTAGATCACTGCTCTACTGAAGGACGTTGTAGGATGGGGAATTATTTAACATAATATGTCAAGTCAGTTTATGGTAAAAGGAAAGCTAATTCGAGTGCAAATGAAAATAGTTAATAACTTAAAGTATAAACAAAATATCAGAATGCTAAATATTTATTTCGGGAAAAAGCGTAGTTCGAAAGCATGTTATTTGTTGATTGGTTGATCATGAAAAGCGCGGACTAACAAGAGAGTATAATGTTTTTCTATTGGCCTTAAAAAAAACTGGCCAATCAGAACAGAGTATTCTTCGTTCCTCATTTCTCTTGGAGATACAGAAAGCTTTCAGCAGTCTAGAGTACTCGGAGCACAACCTTTCAATGGTACGGTCGTGTGTAGTAAGAGCTCCGAAGTAAGTTATAATTTGCCGGTTATCATTGTGCTACACTCCTCAAAAGTGCTTTAAGGTTAAGGCAATGTGCTTTTTAGAATGTACGGATTTTTAAGCAGTTTACTGTATGAGAAAAGACAGTAATTCCTCGTGGCATATTGAGCAGATTGGTGACTAAAAACTTGCGTGCATTAAACACCGAAAACTTAATAGCATGGCGAGCATTTTCATTTAAGAACAATCCGTGCTTAGTGCTTAGTAGATTTCGGGAAATAGTTAAGATAAACTTGCTAACGTGAATCATAGTATTTTACGCATACTGTGTTAAGATTAGCACGGTCTTAGAAGTGTACGTGTACAATATCAATGTTAAGAATAGAGCAAAGTTTTGCCAGTACTTCCACCTTTCACTTGAAATTAAGACCTTTTCCCGATTCTTGGTATAGTTACGTTGTATGATGCCCGGTGCGAATTGAAATACCGTAGTATTCCGCTCGGCTTTCATACCGCCGATCTGCTGCAGCGAGTTCACTGGTAGCTGCAGATAAAGGACGGAAGGAGCCGCGCCGCCGCAGTGTCTTCCCATTGGCTGCCTACAAGCTCTATCTAGTTGTTGTGTAAAACCGCTTTCCCTAAAATATTGTGATCTGGACAAATCCGTCTTTTATTCGTTTTGTCTTCTGTGACAAATGTCTGAAATCATCAACGCCTCATAACTAAGTACTTTTCGGTCATAGAGGCAGAAGAATGGATGATTTTAAATTTAAAATTTTTATGTACTGTAATATTCTGTCAGATGAATATTTCTGTGGGATCCACTGCTCCGCTTGCCACAAGACGAACCGACGCTTGCTCGTACTTTGTTCACTAAACGAGAGTGCGACAGGGCGAAGTGAAGGAAAACAGCATTAACCTGGGTCTCGTTCTCTTCTGCTCTATCTCTTATTGACGATGATATTGATCTGAATGTCTCTGGATGTCTGTTTGTGCAATCCGTAATGATTTTTGTAGAAAATCTTCCTCGATCTCGAAGAAGGTTGTAATGCGTGATCATAAAACATGTTCCACATTTCCAGAACCGAAGGGAGTCAGTGATGTAGGCCAATAACTATGTGTGTTTGTTGAAAACGCGGTGGACCTGCCCATTTTTCCAGTCGCTTAGGGCCTTTCGTTGGGCAACTAACTACGAGAAGTTGCTGTTCAAAGAGGAGCTATGACCGGTACTCCATTCTTCGGCTGCGAATATTCCTGTGTGTGATTTCTGTTCTAAAGGTACTAGAAATTTGCGTACAGTAAACGTATCCCATGGCTCACCACATGTAAGTTCTCTTAGCTCTGCGTGGTAGTAAGGAACTGGAGCGATTGAAAGTGGGCGTTAATGTTACACTGGAAAAGTTAATTTGAGCTATTGCTTCTTGGATTATTCACTTGTTAGTATGTTGGCAACACCAGGGATCGTATCAAAAACAGCAGCATTTTGCAAAAAAAAATGCTCTGAGCACTATGGGACTTAACTTCTGCGGTCATCAGTCCCCTAGAACACACATCCATGCCCGAGGCAGGATTCGAACTTACGACCATAGCGGTAGCGCGGTTCCAGACTGTAGCTAATAGAACCGCTCGGCAACCCCAGGTGGCAGAATTTTGCACAAAAGCTACAAAATTCAGAGCTTAGCGCTGTGCGGTGAATAGAGGAACGAGTTTATTGGTATGGAGCCTTCCGACAACATACACCCAAAGCGAAAACTATGGGAACGGCAAAACTGCATGCGTCTCGGAGGGACATATATTCCTCATCAGATGCCTCCCGTATTACGAGCATGGAGATGTATACCGGCAACAGGATGAAACGGAAAAGTGTATCAACTGCAGAGGCTGATGGTTGTTTCAGTAGACAATATTCTGACGGCACGATACAATCATCGTCAGTCACTGCAGTGCAGAACTGCAGTACTATGGCGTTAATTTAACGAGTAAAATAAACTGACTTGGGAAAGACAGATGCAAGTGATGTGACAAAACAGTAATTGTCTCGACCTGAAACTACGATATCACCTGTCGGGCTTGAACTGTGATGTATTGGTGTTGTGGCGGGTGACGTCACACGTGTGCGGAGCGTTGGTTTGTTTTCGTTAGGGACGTTTGTATTGTCACCTTATGCTGTGTTTGTAGTCTATATTGGATATATACATAGTGGTGCAAATTTTGATGGAATGAGCATGTTACTGGATCAACCAGTTTAGTTACTTAAGAGAAAGATGAGTTTACGGTGTTCTCCGCTTACGCTCCTAATCAACTAGAGTTTAAACTTTATCTTTGGTTGTCTTGGTAATGTGAGTACACAGTGATTACAACTTATGTGAACTTCGGCACATATTTATTTCAAAGGTGAGCCAACATGTAATGTAATGAAATTAATAACTTAGCGAATACTAATAGTAATATTACTGAAATAAGGAACGGTGATAGGTCGACAATAAAGAAAAACGAATGTCTTCAGAAGTTTATGGTAAATGAAGACTGGTTATTCTAACGTAAAGTGTGAAAAACGTGATGTTAGTAACTGAAAGCAATGTACAAAGATGTAACAGAACTAGTTGAGTTGGGTTGCCTACAGAATGAAGTCGCCAGATCCAGTTTAGCGCGTAACAACTCACACAAAAAGTATTTACGAGTAATTTCAGGGATTTTGCAATTTTCAGTTGAGCTGTATAGGTGAACACATGTTACTGCATTTTGTCCATCTCGCAATTTAAATCTTTCTGTATCGGTATTGGAGTATTCGTTAATGTTACCATATTTCGTTAACTTTCGCGATATTTGCTACCTGTATTGGTATTACTTTTTCGCTTTCTATACTGATATTTCTTTTTGTTTTCTGTATTGGTGTCTGGCTTTTAAATTAGTTTATATTTACAGAGTAATATCTTCGATACCAGTTGAATTTATCTAATTTGATGCTTTACTTTTGCATTTTCGATGCAGACCTCTGCATGCTATTCTTCATCGTATTCTTCCGGCTGCTTTGTTTTGTATACGCCAGTATTTTTGGGGCTCTGTGGCTTTTACTTGAGAATATAACTCCCCAGATTCCCCTTCATTCCCAATATTTATTATTTCGAATTTTTAAGTTTCTGAATTATTTTTTATTTTGGTTTTATAGGAACTGTTGAATATGACGTCCTAATCGCCATTTTTAAATGAAAATTGTGTTGCATCTTGAGGCTAGTGATGATGTTATTTATCAAAGTGGACGGGTGTTATTGAAGGCTTTCGTCTTCCCCAATAATTCACCATACTTGAGACACAGTGCCGTACCCCCGGCCGCGAGAGTTCGCCCCTGTTTGGTCTTAGGAGGGGAGGGGCGCACACCGCGCGGCTGTCACCTCCACATGAAATCACGCCGGCCACGGCTGTTATTCAGTTTAATAAAGACGTAATGCGTTTTTACGTCGCAGGCTGACAGTTATTGGACGGGTGAAGTAAATGCATCGGTTAAACTCTCGAGCGATGTGATGTGGTACTGTAACGACATAACAACACAAGTTTTCGCCCCAGATGTAAGCATTCCCGTTATACAGTAGTAGGCAAGCATAAGTTCTCTACATTCTGGAATTTTTCTGCAGGCGAGTTTATCGAGTGCGCTACTGCCAAGGCTCCCATGTTGATTAGTTTGATTCTGTTTAGAGCGAAGATAACAGAATATCTTGTAGTAGTGAAACCTGTCGTAGGTGTTCTACAGATGAGTAGGATGAAGCCAGAGCATTGTCGACTTGGACTACTCTTACATGGGCTGAGTTACTTACGAGACTGTATACTGTGGAAAGTCATTTAGACTTCTTATGGGAATTTTGTGGATTGTCACCGGGAGACGTGTGTGGAACTCTTTAAAAAACGACCAACGTTTATTTCCCGTTTTAATTACAGGACCATTCTACGAAATGTACGAAACTAGTACGATCAGGAATAACACGTAGTTCGTTAGATGCCAACTGACGATACATCAGGGTATTACTTTGGTTCCTTCCTGGGTTAAAGAACACATGTTACGAGTCACTGTTGCAGAAAGTTATTTAAGTACAATTACTGTTGGCGATTACTTTGATTTTTGCAGTGTTATGTGTTATGTGATTGTTGTGAATTTTACAAAATGCAGTAGCTTTGTTTTCACAGTTTGGTTAGGGAGGCCAAAAGTTTCCTTGTGAGATGCTCACAGTTTCTCTGAGAGATAGCTACAGAGTATCCGACAATCGCAGAGGAGGGGTGCTCCAAGCAGCAACTGATTTGGAAATTATTGTATAGTTCGACATACTCTGACACTCGACAGCAAGGCCGCCGGGGTGGCCGAGCGGTTCTAGGCGCTACAGTTGGAACCGCGCGACCGCTACGGTCGCAGGTTCAAATCCTGCCTCGGGCATGGATGTGTGTCATGTCCTTAGGTTAGATAGGTTTAAGTAGTTCTAAGTCCCAGGGGACTGATGACCTTAGCAGTTAAGTCCCATAGTGCTCAGAGCCATTTGATCCATTTTTTTCTACATCAAGACGTCTCAACATTCCATTCCATTCACTGCACATTCAAATGGCCGTAGTAACACTCTCATAGAATTTAAACTTTCGCTTAAGTTTTCTTCAGATTTCATTTTTATTTCGTTTCATTATCCTTCAGTTAATGTAAATCAACCGTTCACAAGTTGAGCAAACTTTTACATCTTCGGAATATGAGATACCTATGTTCGTCCATCCATTTAACAAATGTGTCGTCCAGTACCTTTAAATTCTACGGCTTTGTGCGCTGTGTTATATTAACGTCACCAGTTTCCACTTTTGATGTAACAGATCAGAGTCCTCCCGATAGGTTCGTCTACTCCCATGTAATGTTAGCAAACAGGGGGGATTGGTGAAGTTTTGTTCCTACCGGACCTAAATATCATGTAGCCCACACATGTTTCTAGTGGGGCTTATTAAATTTAAATTGTATCGAATGAAGAATAAGCTAAAATGCATCAGCTTATTTGTTGTGGTGGCAATATATTTAGAAAATACGTTAAAATGGTACATACCAGCAATCTACTGAACGAAATCACAAGAATAAACAAATTCAGGAGGTGTGTACCTAACTTCTTCGTAACTATTTGGAAGAGAGTTATTGAAATGTACAATTCACAGTGCTGTTCAAGGTAGAATAACAGTGTGTGGAGTTGGAGACAATGTATGCATGTATTTAGCAGTAGAAGGTTTTCCTACCACGTTATTCTGGAGAAAAAGATATTCCGGTCTGGCAGACCTTAAGCACAGTGTAACCAAGTACATTCTGAAAGTTATTTAGAAAACTGTGACGAATACAATTCACATTACTATTCCGTTATCGTACTGCATAACACCGAGACATCTTAAAACGAAAAATTATTTGTTTCACCGTATTTTGCTTCCATATCTGAAAACTATCAAATGCAGTTCCAAACTACCTATTAATTTTATTTTATGTCACCTTATCCTAGTCTTTTGTGCTGTAGGTCGTGAGTTGTTACCTGCCATTTCTATTTTTGATGTATTCCTTCTACTGTTAGCAGCTACTATGAACTACATTGTGCTTTATAATAGAGCCTAGAAAATACTCATTCTTTTACTACTGAATTTACATGTGTGTACCAAACTTTTTCGCCTAAAGCTACTAGGCATTTCAGAAGTCTATAATATACAATATATTTCTAATCAGTTTTTATCTATGCATAATGTAAACTGCAACTGACTAAAAATGGTCCAAATATTAACAATGTTATCATGAAATCATTACTGGGCTTAAGTCACACATCCTGATTTCGTCATATTTACTATGCAACAAACATTCTCTGTATCACTTTTGCTTCGTTCGTGACTGTGTTATTATTTCACACAAAAGTCATTAGAAACATGTAAAGTAAGTAACTTATCATTGTAATCTAACGAAGTACGTTAAAATTCTACAAATATTATTAAAGTATTTCAATATTTTTGAGACAGCATCACTGTGTCATTTTCTTCGGTTTCAAGTTAACTGTACACCAATGAATATTGGGTAATACTTTAGACTGTGACAAAATCCTAGCGTCAAGGTGATCCATACTTATGTGCTGCGCATCTGGCTCATGTTGTACCCCCATAAATCTCCCAAACGACTCTTCTTTAGTTTTGGTGAAATAAATAAAAAATGAAATAAAAACGTGCCTTCTGCAACAGCATTTTCCTCTGCGACATTAGCAACGAAAGTAAATTTCAACGTCATAACAAATCATAGTGCATAAGGGCCAAAGTATAAATAGCAGCGGGGATGAACTCTCTCTGAATTCTCAGTCGATCTTTAGGCACCATTAATTTCTTTGTTTTCTCGTTTGAGGTTACATCCACATGCTAATCAATTGTTGTTTGCCAATGCAGTTCAGTGAATTGCAACATCAGTTTGATTACACTAAGCGTGCTTTGATTTATGTGTCCCACGCAAAGACACTCGCCATGCTTCTGTTATAAGCAGCATCTGAGTTTGTTTATATACCTACTACTTCATAAACAGATACACACATAAACCAGAATGTTATGGCCGCCGATCTACTGTCGATATAAATCCGTTCAGGCGATAGCAGCGACACATGGCGAGGAATGACTGCTAGTCAGAAAAACGCACGATGCTAGTTGTATATCACAAGGGCAAGAGCGTGATGGAATGGAGTGTGTTGAGCGGTTCGATGAACACAGTCCCGATTTCCAGTTGATGTGTTGGCTCTCCTATCTCGACACATCTAAACCCGATCGAAGACATCTGGGCATGTGGCGTCAGAGCTCATGGCACCCCTCCCTGGAATTTACGGATTTAGGTGACTTGTGTGTGCAGATGTGATGCCAGCTACGTCCACTGACCTACCAAGGCTTCACTGCATCCCTGCCACGACACGTCCACGTTGATACCCGTGCCAGAGGTGGACATACCGGCTGTTAGGTAGATGGTCATAATGTTGTAGTTGTTCAGTGTAGTTTCTACGTTAAAGTATAGACAGTCGTTAATGAGTGAAAAATGTATGCTGAGGGCTTCAAATGTTGATTACCTTTTAGTTCCTGCGTGTGTAGGGCCAAATTACTTGTGGCTCACTAGTCACTCTAGTCTTTTGAGTATTATCATTAATGTCATTGATTTTCCTACTCTTTTTGAATTATACTTAGTGTCAATGATATTTCTGTTAAACGTAGTTGGCAAATGTTAATGTTGCACAAAACGGTTTCTTCCATTTTCATCGACGGGGAGGTAATGACAGATGCAGCTCGCATCGGGGACAGACTCGAACGAGTTTTATTCCGAAGAACCTTCCATTTGTTTCCATTAATCTACTAAGAGGAACCACCGAAATGTAGATCTTGTTGGTCGGAAGAGAATATGAACCACAGTCAACCCCAATGCGAGTCGCCTACATTATCACAACGCTGCCTGTTGCAAATAAAACAAATAACGAGACTTGTTATATCATCAATCCAAAGGTTTATTCGATTGGTAACTGTGGTTTCAGGTGGTATTGGCCGCGGTATCGCGGTCGCACATTTTAGCAGCCAGACGGTCTTCTCCAGACGTCGCGTTGGTGGCCACGCGTCAACACATTCAGCGTCTGGCATGGCGGCTCTCAAGAGCTGCGCGGTGTGATGTACAGACCTCCTAGTTGGGCGCGGAGGACACCGGAGTGATCTGCCGACAAATATATATTTCAAAATTATAAACGCCGCCCTATTATGGTGAGTTGATATAACATCTGCAAAGGAAAGTGCTAAATTATCGTAGGTCCACATGTTAATAAATGGTCATTTTCTGTATCCATAGAAGGGATGTTTCTATCGCGCCAACTCATGAAACCTATAATACTAATTGTTGCAAATATGAAAATTACCGACAGTGAATGTTTGTCTATTTACTCCTCCCGGAGTGTTATCTATTGTGGTGAAATGATCTACCAAATTATTGCATCATGATGGTAGATAGTTGTTACAAGGATCAGAATATTTGTGAGTTAGTCGATATCTCACGCAGACGCATGTATTATCCTCATCTGAACTATATTCAATAAGGAACGGAGAGAATTGTGACTGTTGCTAAATCCATCCATACCAAAATAGTAGAGTTTCTTAAAACAAGTTGTGTAAATGTTCAGTTCAAATTCGGAGAGCTTCAAGGATAAATACGGAACAGAAAAATAAACGATCATGCAGCATAAGAAATGGGATTAAAATACCAAGTATAATCGTGGGAGGCTGAAGGTGAAACTGCGCTGAGAACTTGATAACTGTTATGGGCGGGAGGGGACATAGGAGAAAGTTTTCTGAAAGGTTCTCCCTCATCTGAAAGCGTAGGCTACGGTACTGTATGTACCATTGATTCTTGAGTTTAAGTATATCCTACCAATACTAGAGCTAAAAGATACGTATGCAGCGAAAGGATTTTGCATCGGACAGAGTTCACAATTGGTATAGAAGAACAGCAGGCTATGGGTACCGAGAAAGTTTATGGGTCGACCAAAGAATTTTGTAGCCATGGTGATTTATCTAAACTGACACCATTTCAGTTACATCAAAAATCGTAAAACTCTATACTCGAATAATATCTTGAAGATTCCCCTTCTAAAGAGAGCTACCATGTGATCATGAAACGAGAAATACACTTAGAAACCAAAATCTGTTGTCCTTTACACAGATCGAAGTACCACTCACCGTAACAGCACCACCTTAATCCTCCTCCTGCAGCCGTCTCTGCAGCAACTCAACGAAAAAGGCGTCCAGTGTGAACTGACGCTCCTGTTGGAATAGATATTATTACTTTCATGTTATCTAACATGTGAAGTGATTCACAATTTGTGCTAGTTCCTGTCATATAAAAGTATAACGAATTGTAACATTTATCACAAATTAGCACGGTTCAGGTACCGAAATTAAGAATATAGTAATCCAATTTAGTATCCAACTAACACAATTCGTTTTACATCTCAGATACTATTAATACTAACAAGCAACTAATATCCCATTATCTTTAACATTTTCTGTGTACGACTGGTTAATGATGTGCTTCTGAGGTTATGCCGTGTTGTTGTTCCTGCTTTACAGTTAACATTTCAACAAGTGACCGAGCCATTTTCTTCAGATCGTGAGACGTTTCCTGACTGATATGAGTCAAGCAGGGAGTACATTACCGCAAAGTTCGCAGCACATGAAGTTGATGGCTGGGACGTCCGTTGAAGTATTGTGCACAAAATGAACACAACAATTCGGCCTAACACCCGGATGCAGACCAGTAACTAGTACCATCTTCGAGAGTAAGTTATCATGTAATGAGAAAACGAAAAATTCACTTTGAAACCAAATGCTACTATTCCTACTACTGTTGTAATTTACACTCACCGTAACAGAAAAGGCTTCTTTCTCTTCCTGCAGCCGCTTCTGCAGAATCTCCTCAAAAAACGAGTCCAGGGTGAACTGACCACTCCTGTAAGGAAAAGAACTTATTTGTTTGATTAGTCGTTGAGCATGCTTGGTAACTCAGAGATAGCGCTAGTTCTTTACATATACATGTGTTACAAATTCTTACATTTATTTCGTATTTTTGGCCTATAGGCAGTGGTAGTGAGTATTCACTGACTATCTGTAGTATTAGCTAGAAATCTGTTCTTCCGACATTCACTACCATTATCCTACGTATTATGAGTTGAACTGGAATGACAGAGGCCTACAATGTAACTTCTTGAGCCACGGTCTTTTTATTACGAGCTCCTCCTCGTTCTTTGTCTGTAAAGAAAATTAAATGGGACTGTAACAAGTTATGCTAACAGTTCCTGTTTCTCTGTTCTCTGACTACACTGTACATTTCCTTTGGTCAGTCTCATATTAAACGCGGTCAGCAGGTAACTGGTTGGGCAACCAGATGGTCTGCAATGTCGTCTTCAACCAGTCGATCGCGTTGGCAGCATATTTAGTGCGCCTCTGCCCCTAGAATATTTTTCACCACAATTCTTTTCAAACGGAGAGGGATGTTACCTTTCTCAAGCATCTCACATAGTTATTTGCTCGGTGTTAACAAAGACCACACCCAATTTACCGGAATGATAAATGGTTAGAATCAAACTGTCCATGTCTGGGGACAGTGTTAAGTTTAATGGGCTTCAATACAATTGTCAGAATTGTTTAAACAGCATTCAGGTTCGATTATCAACATCAGCTTACCTAATGCGACAAGTCCCGATATATTGTGGTAATAACACGGAGGAGAGGATCTAGGGCCAGTGGGATCCAGGGGAAAGAGCCAGCATAATGCAGCAAAGGAGCCCTGCAGGGAACACAGCGAGAGACACAGTGTGAGGCTTCCCTGCAGGTCAGAGAATATATGACTCGGACGTGCTAAGGGCTTTTTCTAAGGGCATCATACTCAAGTTTCAGAATGACGACTATTGTGAACTGTTGAGTGACTAGCACATCCCACTTCGCTCCAGTGATCAACAAATCCATCCATCCATCAGTGACATTCATTGCCGCCGGTATTTTGTATCTGATCACGATCCAGAAGAGCAGTATGCTAACCACATACTCCTCCATACAGTGACGTCTATCGTCTGACGATGACGAGGCGATCGATCGGTACCTTTGGAACTTCAGAGGAATGATTGGACGGAGTTAGGTAGTTAGGTGGTAATTTGTATAATCGTCACAATCATCACTCGTGCAGAGATGCCTATCTAAGACGTGTTATTTACAATGACGTGTCACATGGGATGTTTATAGCAAAAAAATATTCATTTACAGCAAATCGTGACAGTCTGTAATATCAAGTGACCACGTTATGTACAATCAGTTAGCTCTCAGACTTTACTGCTTTGCGTGCTATGTCACTGCAATATAACGTGGCTCACCTTTACAGTACCCCGAACAGTGACCAAGTTGTTCTCCAGTCGCAGACCCTCGTCTTTCTCCCCTCCCAAACACCGGGAGAAAAACTTCTTCATGCGGCGGAACATTGCTGTAACGATAACAAACAGTACATTAGACATGACCAGACCGTGTCTACGAGTAAGTTTTGCTGCAATGTCTCACAACTCGATCGCAAGAAAAACCTTGAACCGTGAAGACATGTCTGTAACCTTAGCTTCTGTAAAAAAGGAGCTGCTTGCATAAAAAACGACATGTACAGTCTTTATAATTGGTTGAGCTTATACATTTTTTACTAGTCGAGAATTAGTTATTTAATTTTGTGTCAGTAATTCGTAGAGCATGAATCATAACAATAACAGTTATTCGAAGTTTATCAATCGCATGTTCATTAAGTGGTACTTTTACTCTGAAGAGAATAAATTTGTTTCGATAGCAACTAGCTGAAAGCTTATCTATTAGACTAAATTTAATTAGCAAGTCATTACAATACTACAATAGTTTCAGATATACAGCTGCTTCGCCGGCCGGTGTGGCCGTGCGGTTCTAGGTGCTTCAGTCTGGAACCGCATGACCGCTACGATCGCAGGTTCGAATCCTGCCTAAGACATGGATGTGTGTGATGTCCTTAGGTTAGTTAGGTTTACGTAGTTCTAAGTTCTAGGGGACTGATGACCACCCATGTTAAGTCCCATAGTGCTCAGAGCCATTTGAACCATTTTTTATACAGCTACTTCGGATATTACAACATCAGATTTTGTCATCTATTACAGCATGATATGCGGAATATCTTTCCCTGGGCCAGGAACAAGAATTTGTTTTTTATGTGTGGGTGGTGGTGGGATGAAGTTACTAATTAATAAACTACGCTACATTCTGATGGCTATACCTTCCGCAGTATATGACGAGAATACGATTTTGACGGCTATCCTTATTACCGAGTCAGTATATTCTCTCAGGGCTGCACTGTCCCTCCTTTGTGTCAGTCATCGAGAACCCTGCATCTAAATTACACCTCATTGCCATGTGAGCTAAACAGTAACATGTACGACGTAATAACTATATCTGTGGTTGAAATTTACCCACCGGTTTCTACATGAACAAAACTTAAAAATAGGTTATAAACAGCCAATAGGTTTAACATTTGACAGTGCTCCAAGATATTAACTGTACTTCCTTAAGTGACAGGAAAAGATAATATTTTTGCTACAAATCCATGTCGACTCAGTATGACACTACACAGCCGGCACCTGTTCACGACTTTTCTTTTACACCGACGGCAAAAGATAAAAGCATGAACCAACAATAGGACATACCGTATGTATGTGTAATCGAAAAGGAGAGTGATAGGTGACACCATTCTATTTGTGAAACTAAGCTATAAATTTGAGAATACATGATTTCAGCAGTTGAACATTGGCAAAAACTCAGTGAGGATATCTCTCTCTACAAGTCAAGCATTCTCGCAACTTTCTGAAGTTACATTACATATTAAAAAAATGTACTGGAATGTAAATCGAGAACTGTTTTCCTTTTCCAATTCAGTCCCATTACTAGTAACATTTTGCGAAGTCACGTCACACTATTTCGTAATGCTACAGTATCCCGATACTTCTCCACTACATACATAGTCATCTAAAAGCTTATTCGATGTTCTAATTGCAGATGTATACTGAAAATAAATACGTGACAAATCAATGGCTCTTGCCTCTTGGTGAGTATAGTCTATATACCTCGCTTCTGAAACAGAGCGTTCGCTTCATTCAAAGCTTCTAAAGCTCCCCAAGAACGTGTTCTCGAAACACAAAATCCAACACTATAACGCCTGATTCAAAATTATAGAATCTTTTACTCAAGAACTCAAGAAACTAATTCCTTTCGATACTTCAGCTACTCCAGAGAATACGGAAGTCATCATTATGCAATGGTCCACCACAGTTAAGCTGATTTTTGTTAGCAAACCCTGCGATCAACAATAGGCAGCAACCTCGATAACTGCAGAGAACAACGTTGTACTGGAACGTCGATATCAATGGTTAAACAAGAACTGCAATGAAAATTTTCAGTAATTTGAATCTATGTAAGACTAAATAATCATGGTTTAGCACTGACAAATATGCAGGGGAGTCTTGAAAACGTCCGTGCAGTTAATAAACTCCCAAGTGATCTAACAGTTAACAATACTCAGAGATAGTGCTTTAATTTCCTTAAGCAACAGGGAAGTAAGAATCTCATATTATGGTGCCAAGTCAACTCTGTATAACTCTACACAGGTGTAACCAGTCTCCAACGCCTTTTCCTCTTCGCAGACGGAAGATAATTCTAGCAGTACATCCCTGCAACGATCATAGGCAATATGTAAGTGTAATCGACGAAACAGGAAGATCGGTTACACTGTTTTCATTGTGAAAGTAAAAATTAATGTAAATAGAAACCGCTCCGACTCTACCACATCAACCACAGAAAACTTTTACTAACAGTCCGATTATATTATTGGAGAAGGCGATAACAGGATAGACTATTCAAAAATAAAAAATATTTTGTAGCGGAGGCGTTGTGCAGCTTTAATGAATGTTAACAACTGTATTGTGCAGTAGACAGATACGACGGTACAGTTCATTAGGGACCATCGAATTTGGTCTAAAATCAGACCATCATCGGTCCCGAAAGCCGTCTCAGCCATGCTTTCGCGTATATTGCAATGGCAGTTATCAAACGTAGATAGCTCGACCATTGGTATTATCTGTATAGACATTACATTGGTAAAAATGTCTATGAAGTTAAATGGACATAATGGACATGACAAATTAATGTCAATGACGGAACACTGTACATCCGGAATTGCTATTCCTATTACGCAAGTTCTTAGCTAAGACCGTTTTTAGGCTTGATGACGGTCTGATCCACGACCGAAACATACATTCTCTCATAAAATATACCGTTATAGCTGTGATTTCATAATGCAGTTCTTTCGAAGAGCATATAAAATGGAAGTAACGTGACTGCTGCAGAAACTGACTGGGCAGAAACAAAAAGTAAAAGTTTATAAAGCTAAGATCAATATAACGAAAAAATCGAATAATATCTTACACAAATACCTCTAGAATAAACTCAACGGAAATATAACGAAAACACAAAATTTGATTCCATAAGTTAAAAAATTATGACTAACATTACTACTCGTTCCTCTGAGGATAACTTCTACAATGTACTTAGGTTCACGGCTAACACCACCGTACACAGTTCTCCCATATCACAAAAATAGCTAAAGAATTGCATCAATCAACATGATAAAAATTATCATTAATCACTTCACTCACAAAAATTTATCTTCTGCTCTTAACGTACTGCCTAACCTCACCATCGTATATCCTTCGAAATACAGAAAGAAACAGTTAAATATATGTCAGAAAAAAAAGAAACAATAATCGCTAAAAGTTTCTCCATTGATAATATAACCTGTGTCCTCAAGTTACCCTCTCCCTCCAATAAACAACACCATCGTATATCACGACATATTTGGAATAAACAGCATATTTTACAAACTTTGTAAATTACAATAGTAACTAACACAAACACAGATAGCATTTAATAACAAACCGCTTACACGCTCTGCAACGTAAAGTCATGACGTCAAGAGGACGTCATTGGTGAAACTACACGCATAGAATCTGAAAGAGCACTTGTCAGAGTTGTCACTGTTGAACTAAGCTGTTAATTTGAAAATACATGATGAAAGCACATGAACTTAAAAAAATTAATTGTAGAGGTCTAACTCTACAAGTAACCACCTGATGTTTGAAGCCCCATAAAAAATTAAAACGAAATGCTATTTCACGTTATTACTGTTAAGAACTTCATATTCCGTAATCACACCACACTCCTCCACATGCTTCAATTTTCCAGTACTTCTCCACTAATACACATTCATTTATTAGCTTTTAAGATATTCTCATTCGAGATGATTGTGTATACTCAATAAATATACAAAGTTAAATCAATAGCTCATACCTACTAGGGTCCGATGCAGCTGGCCTCCGAAGCTGGGCGTTCGCTTTGCTGAGAACTTCTAAAGCTCCTCAAGAACTTTAAAATGTTTCGCTAGATGTGCTCGAAACACAAAATGCAAGACTGCAATAATTAATTCACAACTGAAGCTCCTTACACTCAATAACTCGCAGAACGAATTCGTATGGATACTTCGAGTACTCCAAAGAATACGGAAGTAATTGCTACACAACGGTCCACAACGGTTTACGTGAGATGGCATTGTTGTTTACATACCCAGTATCCTCCCCTGGTATCTGGTTGGTCAGCGCGACGAAAGTCATACCTAAAGACCCGAGTTCGATTCACGAATGTGTCGGGAGATTTTTCTCCGCTCAGGGACTGGGTGTTGCGTTGCCCTTATCATCGCTATTTCATCCCCATGGACACGCAAGTCTCCGAAGTGGCGTCAACTCAAAAGACTTGCACCAGTCGAATGGGAGGCCCTAGCCACACGGCATTTCCATTTTAACAGTAAACCGAAATCCCAGTAAAGCAATAACGTTTAGCAACGTGGATATAAATGTTAGACAACCACTGAAACAAAATATTATGTAAGTCAATTGTACATTTCAACTTTTCATAAAATAGCATCGAAGCATAACGACGTCGAATGCTGATGCCCTCGATCCCGCTTTTAGTCATGTATTGAAATGTTATGTCACGCGCAAAAATTGATTCCTTCAGCGCATGTGACTTCCACCAGATTCGACGTCCGTTTGTATGATTCCACTAATTGTTTCCCAGTGTAGTGAATTTCTATATTGAAACCTGGTTGTCAAGGGAAGGCCGTAATCATTTACTATTGGTTGCCTTTAACAGTTACACACTTTTGTTATTAAAGAAGAAGCTCCAGACTCAACAATAAATTAAAAAATACCACGCCTTATTAATGAAGGCATAAACGACAGTGTAAATAATAGTGTCTTCAGTGCGTTACAATTTAGCAAATCACCATAAAATCCTGATACTGATAACGTTTAAAAAGAAAAAAACAAGGCACTGTGATGATGACTGAAGGCCTTACACTCCAAGAAAGACAGTAAATTAAGAATGTTTAAGAACTCGCTGCAATTACAACTTACAGGTATTGAAATATTAAAAGTAAGAGCCCACAAACACAGTAGAAGGTATCAGACGCCACGAATGGCAGAAAATATGGTTTTAAGGCTTACTGCTAAAACAGAAATATCGAATTAATTTTTCAGAGTAAATTACCACAATCATGACTGAAGTCCTTACACGCCAGGGACGGCAATTATATAAAAAATTTAGAAACCTAGTGTAAAACAGCAAATAAAAGCAAAGGTTAATTAAAAGAAACAAGCAACTGACCACGAAACAGGTGAAACAATATGATGGTAATCTTGTAACACAACCCTTACACTGATACGGTCTGGCCTGCAACGGAGGGTGGAAACCTACAAACAGCACCAACGCGAGCACCAGCACGGCTCATATACCCTTCGATTAATCTCCTCATCGCGAAAATGGAAGACTTGCCAATGCGACGCATCACATGCCTCATACATATTTTTATTAGCCTCGTCCATGTTTTTTACTACTTTGTTAATACAATCAAATTATAAATTGAACGAGTGTCCTTTTTACACAGGGTGGTCCATTGATAGTGACTGGCCAAATATCTCAAAAAATAAGCATCAAACGAAAAAAACTACAAAGAACGAAACTCGTTTGGCTTGAAGGGGGAAACCAGAGGGCGCTATGGTTGGCCCGCTAGATGGCGCTGCGATAGGTCAAACGGATATCAACTGCGTTTTTTAAATAGGAACCCCCATTTCTATTACTTATTCGTGGAGTACGTAAAGAAATATGAATGTTTTGGTTGGACCACTTTTTTCCCTTTATGATAGATGGCGCTGTAATAGTCACAAACGAATAAGTACGTGGTATCACGTAACATTCCGCCAGTGCGGACGGTATTTGCTTTGTGATACATTACCCGTGTTAAAATGGACCGTTTACCAACTGTGGAAAACGTCGATATAGCGTCGATGTATGGCTATTGTGATCAAAATGTCCGATGAGCGTGTGCTATGTATGCTGCTCGGTATCCTGGACGACATCATCTAAGTGTCCGGACCATTCGCCGGATAGTTGCGTTATTTAAGGTTACAGGAAGTGTTCAACCACATGTGTAACGTCAACTACGACCTGCAACAAATTATGAAGCCCAAGTAGGTGTTTTAGCTGCTGTCGCCGCTAAACCGCACATCAGTAGCAGACAAACTGCGCGAGAATCGGTACTTTTGAAAACGTCGGGTGTGAGAATGCTACATCAACATTGATTGCACCCGTACCATATTTCTATGCACCAGGAATTGCATAGCGACGACTTTGAACGTCGTGTACAGTTCTGCCACTTGGCACAAGAGATATTACGGGACGATGACAGATTTTTTGCACTCGTTCTATTTAGAGACGAAGCGTCATTCACCAACAGCGGTAACGTAAACTGGGATTATATGCACTATTGCGCCATCTCTCACAAAGCGAAAACAGTGGTCCAACAAAAAAATTCATATTTCATTACGTACAGTACGAATATGTAATAAAACTGGTGGTTCCTATTTTAAAAAACGCAGTTGATATCCGTTTGACCTATGGCAGCGCCATCTAGCGGGCCAACCATAGCGTCCTCTGGTTTTCCTTACACTGGCTTCCACAGCTTCACCTACTCGCTGACAATCTATGGCAGTCAGAGCAGCTATCCTATTATTTGCTGGCTGGATGCCTAATTTGTCCATTACTTTTATCCTGATGGTTACACCATCATTGAAACACATGACAGCATCCATTGCACCCATTTTGAGTACTGTCCATCCAACAAACACTGTTTTTGGCACTTGTTGCTACACGCAGATGTTGAAACCCTCATTAGGGTTTTGCGTACGGCCATGTAGACATTTGCTGAGTAGTTTTGTATCTGAAAGGTCCCTGCATATTGGTTTTATTGTTTCCATGACTGTGGCAGGCAAGACATGTATATGGTGCTATTCCTTACCTGTCGCATGAGCGTGGGTGGTTTGCAGACATTTGTTCAAAGAGCGTTTAAGACCAAATCAACAACTGAAAAGTAGATTAAAAAAAATTTTGTGAAACGGGATAAATTTGTCTTTCACATGGTGACAAGAATTGTTTTCGAAAATTTAAGACATTTCAAGTCAATGTCCACTTAACAATTAGACATATCAAGTACACTTTTTTAAACATTAAAGAAAATACGACGCAACGAGAAGGAATTATACCAATGACGCGGAACTCAGTAGATGTGATGTTCATGTACACACAAATGAAGGAGTCCCTTTTCAAAAACTGAAGGGTTTATTCACGAGAAAGAGCTACACAAATTGAGCATGTCTGTAAGAAAATTATCTATGTCTGGCGCTTATGCAAGTAGCTGTTCGGCTGGCATTGATTGATAGACTTGTTGCATGTTGTCCGGAGGCATATAGTTCCATATTCGGTCAGATTGGTGCTATAGATGAGCAAAATTCAGAGTTGTTTGTAGGGCCCTGCCCATGTTGTTGTTGTTGTGGTCTTCAGTCCTGAGACTGGTTTGATGCAGCTCTCCATGCTACCCTACCGTGTGCAAGCTTCTTCGTCTCCCAGTACCTACTGCAGGTTACATCCTTCTGAATCTGCTTAGTGTATTCATCTCTTGGTCTCCCTCTACGATTTTTACCCTACACGCTGCCCTCCAGTACTAAATTGGTGATTCCTTCATGCCTCAGAACATGTCCTACCAACCGATCCCTTGTTCTAGTCAAGTAGTGCCACAAACTCCTCTTCTCCCCAATTCTATTCAATACTTCCTCATTAGTTATATGATCTACCCATCTAAGCTTCAGCATTCTTCTGTAGCACCACATTTCGGAAGCTTCTATCCTCTTCTTGTCTAAAATATGTTTCACTTCCATACATGGCTACACTCCATACAAATACTTTTAAAAACGACTTCCTGACACTTAAATCTATACTCGATGTTAACAAATTTCTCTTCTTCAGAAACGTTCTCCATGCCATTGTCAGTCTACATTTTATATCCTCTCTACTTCGACCATCATCAGTTATTTTGCTCTCCAAATAGCAAAACACCTTTACTACTTGAAGTGTCTCATTTCCTAATCTAATTTCCTCAGCATCACCCGTCTTAATTCAACTACATTCCATTATCCTCGTTTTGCTTTTGTTGATGTTCGTCTTACACCCTCTTTGCAAGACACTATCCATTCCGTTCAACTGCTCTTCCAAGTCCTTTGCTGCCTCTGACAGAATTACAATGTCATCGGCGGACATCGAAGTATTTATTTCTTCTCAATGGATTTTAATTCCTACTCCGCATTTTTCTTTTGTTTCCTATACTGCTTGTTCCATATACAGATTGAATAGCATCGGGGAGAGGCAACAACTCTGTCTCACTCCCTTCCCAACCACTGCTTCCCTTTCATGTCCCTCGACTCTTATAACGGCCATCTGGTTTCTGTACAAATTGTAAATAGCCTTTCGCTCCTTGTATTTTACCTCTGCCACCCTCAGAATTTGAAAGAGAGTATTCCAATCAACATTTTCAAAAGCTTTCTCTAAATACACAAACGCTAGAAACGTCGGTTTTGCCTTTCCTTCATCTTTCTTCTAAGATAAGTTGTAAGGTCAGTATTGCCTCACGAGTTCCAGTATTTCTACGGAATCCAAACTGATCTTCCCCGACGGTGGCTTCTACCAGTTTTCCATTCCTCTGTGAAGAATTCGCGTTAGAATTTTGCAGCTGTGACTTATGAAACTGATAGTTCGGTAATTTTCACATCTGTCAACACCTGCTTTCTTTGGGATTGGAATTATTATATTCTTCTTGAAGTCTGAGGGAATTTCGCCTGTCTAATACATCTTCCTCACCAGATGGTAGAGTTTTGTCAGGACTGGCTCTTCCAAGGCTATCAGTAGTTCTAATGGAATGTTGTCTACTCCAGTGACCTTGTTACGACTTAGGTCTTTCAGTGCTCTGTCAAACTCTTCACGCAGTATCGTATCTCCCATTTCATCTTCACCTGGATCCGCTTCCATTTCCATAATATTGTCCTCAAGAACATCGGCCCTGTATAGACCCTGTATATACTCCATCCACCTTTCCGCATCCCATCTTTGCTTATAACTGGGTTTCCATCTGAGCTCTTGATATTCATGCAAGTGGTTCCCTTTTCTTCAAAAGTTTCTCTAATTTTCCTGTAGGCAGTATCTATCTTACCCCTAGGGAGATAAGCCCCTACATCCTTACATTGGCCCTCTAGCCATCCCTGCTTAGCCATTTCGCACTTCCTGTCGATCTCATTTTTGAGAGGTTTCTATTCCTTTTTGACTGCTTCATTTACTGCATTTTTATATTTTCTCCTTTCATCGATTAAATTCAGTATCGCTTCTGTAACCCAAGGATTTCTACTAGCCTTCGTCTTTTTACCTACTTGATAGTCTGCTGCCTTCACTATTTCACCGCTCAAAGCTACCCATTCTTCTCCTACTGTATTTCTTTCCCCCATTCCTGTCAATTGTTCCCTTATGCTCTCCCTGAAACTCTGTACAACCTCTGGTTCTTTCAGTTTATCTAGATCCCATCTCCTTAAATTCCCACCTTTTGCCTTTTTTCAGCTTTCATCTACAGTTCATAACCAATAGATTGTGGTCAGAGTCCACATCTGCCCCTGGAAATGTCATACAATTTAAAACCTGGCTCCTAAATCTCTCTCTTACCATTACATAATCTATCTGAAACCTTCCAGTAACTTCAGGGTTCTTCCATGTATACAGCCTTCTTTCATGATTCTTGAACCAAGTGTTAGCTATGATTAAGTTATGCTCTGTGCAAAATTCTACCAGACGGCTTCCTCTTTCATTTCTTAGCCCTAATCCCTATTCACCTACTACGTTTCCTTCTCTTCCTTTTCCTGCTCTCGAATTCCAGTCGCCCATGACTATTAAATTTTCGTCTCCCTTCACTAATTCAATACTTTCTTTTACCTCATCATATATTTCATCACTTTCTTCATCATCTGCAGAGCTAGTTGGCATATAAACTTGTACTACTGTAGTAGGCGTGAGCTCCCTGTCTATCTTGGCCACAATAATGCGTCCACTATGCTGTTTGTAGTAGCTTACCCGCACTCCTATTTTTTATTCATTATTGAACCTACTCCTGCATTACCCCTATTTGATTTTGTATTTATAACCCTGTATTCACATGACAAAAAGTCTTGTTCCTCCTGCCACCGAAATTCACTAATTCCCGCTATATCTAACTTTAACCTATCCATTTCACTTTCTAAATTTTATAACCTACCTGACCGATTAAGGGATCTGACATTCCACGCTCCGATCCGTAGAACGCCAGTTTTCTTTCTCCCACCCATAGAGCACCAAATGTTCTCAATAGCGGAGAGATCTGAAGACCTTTCTGACCAAGGTAGAGTATGGCAATCACGAAGACAGTTAGTAGATATCCTTCCAGTGTGCGGGTGGACATTATCACTGAAGACAATTCTACTCCAGCCAAGGAAAGGAAGGGAAACCGGAAAGGTGGAAGGCGTATATAGACATCTACATGTACATGCATACTCTGCCAATCACATTTAGGTGCCTGGCAGAGGGTTCAAAGAACCAGATTCACAATCCACTATTATTCCAATCTCGTATAGCGCGTGGAAGGAATGAACACCTATATCTTTCCGTACGAGCTCTGACTTCCCTTATTTTAATTTGGTGATCGTTCCTCCCGATGTAGGTCTGTGTCAACAAAATATTTTTGCATTTGGAGGAGAAAGTTGGTGATTGGAATTTCGTGAGAAGGTTCCGTCGGAACGAAAAACGCTTTTCTTTTAATGATTTCCAGCATAAACCTTGTATCATTTCTGTGACACTCTCTCCCACATTTTGCGATAATACAAAACGTGCTGCCTTCCTTTGAACATTTTCAATGTACTCCGTCAGTCCTATCTGGTAAAGGATCCCACACCGTGTAGCAGTATTCAGAAAGAGGACGGACAAGTGTAGTGTAGGCAGTCTCCTTAGTAGGGCTGTGTCTTTCCAATGAAACGCAGTCTTTGGTTAGCCTTCCCCACATTTTCTATGTGTTCTTTCCAATTTTAGATGTTCGTAATTGTAATTCCTAGGCTTTTAGATTATACTGATTTATAGAGTAACCGAAGTTTAACGAGTTCCTTTTAGCACTCATGTGGATGACCTCACACTTTTCGTTATTTAGGGTCAACTGCCACTTTTCGTACCATTGAGATATTATTTCTTCTAAATCGTTTTGCAGTTTGCTTTTGTCTTCTGATGACTTTATTAGTCGATAAACGACAGCGTCATCTGCAAACAACCGAAGACATCTTCTCAGATGGTCTCCCAAATCGTTTATATAGATAAGGAACAGCAATTGGCCTATAATACTACGATGGGGAACGCCAGAAATCACTTCTATTTTACCCGATGATGTTCCGTCAGTTAATACGAACTGTGACCTCTCTGACAGGAAATCACAAATCCAGTTACATAACTGACACGATATTCCATAATCACGCAATTTCACTACGAGTCGCTTGTGTCGTACAGTGTCAAAAGCCTTAATGAAATCCAGAAATACGGAATCGCTCTGAAATCCCTTGTCAATAGCACTCAGAACTTCATGTGAATAAAGAGCTAGTAGTATTTCACAGGAACGATGTTTCCTAAGCACATGTTGACTGTGTGTTACTAAATCGTTTCCTTCAAAGTAATTCATAATGTTCGAACACAATGTATGTTCTAAAATCCTGCTGCATATCGACGTTAACCTAATGAGCCGGTAATTTAGTGGATTACTCCTACTACCTTTCTTGATTCTTGATGTGACCTGTGCAACTTTCCGGTCTTTGGGTACGGATCTTTCGCCGAGCAAACGGTTGTATATGATTGTTAAGTATGGAGCTAATAGATCAGCATACTCCGAAAGGAACATAACTGGTATACAGGCTGGGCCGGAAGACTTGCTTTTATTAAGTGATTTAAGTTGCTCCACTACTCCGAGGATATTTACTTCTACGTTACTCATGTTGGCAGCTGTTCTCGATTCGAATTCTGGAATATTTACTTCGTATTCTTTTGTGAAGGTATTTCGGAAGGGTGTGTTCAGTAACTCTGTTTGGCAGCACTGACTTCGACAGTATCTCCATTTGCTATCGCGCAGAGAAGGCATTGATTGTTTCTTGCCGCTAACATACTTCACATCTGTCCAGAATCTCTTTGGATTTTCTGACAGGTTTCGAGACAAAGTTTCGTTGTGGAAACTGTGATTGTCATCTCGCATTGAAGTCCACGCTAAATTTCGAGCTTCTGTAAAAGATCACCAATCTTGGAGATTTTGCGCCTTTTTAAATTTGCCATGTTTCTTTCGTTGTTTGTGCAATAGTGTACCCGTTTTGGGTACCAAGGAGGATCAGCTCCATCGTTTGTTGATTTATTTGGTATAAACCTTTCATTTGCTGCCGATGCTAATTTTTGAATTTAAGCCAGATGTGGTCTACACTTATATTATTAATTTGGAATGAGTGGAGATTGTCTCTCAGGAAGGCGTCAAGTGAATTTTTACCTGCTTTCATGAATAGGTAAATTTTTCGCTTATTTTTCGAGAATTTGGGGATTGAATTTTCAGTTTCGCTACGACAACCCTGTGTTCAGTAATCTCTGAATCGGTTTTGATGCTCGTTATTAACTCAGGATTATTTGTTGCTAAGAGGTCAAGTGTGTTTTCACAACTATTCACGTGGTCTCATGAACTAACTGCTCGAAATAATGTTCAGAAAATGAGTTTAGGACAATTTCGGATGATATTTTATGCGTACCTCTGGAATAAAACTCGTATTTTCCACAAACATATTGAGGGTAAATTAAAGTCATCACCAACTATTATCGTATGAGTCGGGTAAGTGTTTGAAATCAAATTCAAGTTTTCTTTGAACCTTTCAGCGACTGTATATTCTGAATTGGGAGGTCGCTAAAAGGATCCAGTTATTATTTTTTTCGGTTGCCAACGATGACCTCTTCCCAAACTAACTCACAGGAAGGATCCGCCCAGTCCATGCCTCATAGCCCCTGCTACCTGTGTGGCCGCCTCCTGCTTATAGAGGACACCTGACCTCTTTAGCAGAACCCGAAACCCAACCACACTTTGGCGCAAGTCGTGGAATCTGCAGCCTACACGGTCGCAGAACCGTCGGAGCCTCTGCTTCAGACCCTCCACTCGGCTCTGTACCAGAACTCCGCAATCTGTTCTGTCGACTATGCTGCAAACGGTCACCTCTGCTTTCATCTTGCAAGCAAGACTGTCAGCCTTTACCACTTCTGTTAGCCGCTCGAAACCAGAGAGACTCTCTTCTGATCGAAAGTGGCACACATCATTGGTACCGACGTGAGCAACCACCTGCAGTTGGCGGCACCCTGTGCTTATCATGGCATCTGCGAGGACACTTTCCACATCTGGAATGACTCCACCCGGTATGCACACGGAGTGCACATTGGTTTACTTATCCTCCTTGTCAGCCAAGTCCCTGAGCGGCCCCATAAGGCGCCTAACGTTCGAGCTAACAACTACCAATAATCCCACCCTCTGCGACTGCCTGGATCTTGCAGCCTGAGTGGTTTCCTGTGATACAGGACAGGCGACAGCATCTGGCTCAACGACAGTGTAAGCCACAGACAGCACCTGGAACCTGTTTGTCAGACAGACTGGGGAGGCCTTACGTGCGGCCGCCTGGGAAGTCTTTCTCCGCCTGCTACGTCCTGCGGCGACCTCCCACTCGACCACAGGTGAGGGGTCAGCCTCAGTGCGAGCAGTAAGTGGGTTGGTCACCGGTGAGGACCGTGCTGGACGTCCGTTGGATCCCCACGGCCGGCCCACAACAGAGGTGGCCATCCACTGCAGCCTCAAGCTGTGTAACCGAAGCCATCACAGCCTTAAGCTGGGAGCGAAGTATCACCAACTCGGCTCGCAGCCCCACGCAACAATCGCAGTGCCTGTCCATACCAAGAACCGTCGAAAAGTAAACGATGCAGATAAACGGACTATCGGCAGGTGCACCGCAAATCTACTGTAGACCCTGAAGAAAACGCACGAACTGTGTCTAGTAATACTCAGATATTCAGAAACCTAGCTACCGATGCACTCAGGTGAAACTAAATAATTTGTTCCTGATTAGGAACTTTTAATACGTCACAAAATCGGTTTACTTTGTGCCGCAAACGAAAACGCGAGAACTGTGCCTATTAGATATTAAAATTTAACACAGAAGCCAGAACTAAACTATTGATAAGTTACTTCTATGTTGCTGCGTCTGTCGGATATGGCGAGTAGAATTTGACACAGCACTGGAAGATCTAAGTCGACACACGGACCATGAAGTTGACGACATTCCGTGTGTGCTTCTAACATCCTCCGGAGGGTCAGCCATGACTTAAGTACTCCATCTCCTATGCAAGAAGTATGAGACAGAGAAAGTAACTTCACACTTCAAGAACAATTTAATAATTCCAATCCCAAAGGCTGCAGGTGTTGAAAGGTGTGAATGTTACCGTATAATCGGCTTAATAACACACGCTTGCAAAATATTGACACAAATTAATTAGAGAAGAATGGAGAAACTTGTAGATGTCGACCTCGGGAAATATCAGATTGGTTTCCGCAGAAGTCTAGGAACACGCGAGGTAATACTTACGCTATGACTTACCTTAGAATACAAATTAAGGGAAGGCCAACTTTTGTTTATAGCTCCTGTATACTTAAAAAATGCTTTTGTCAGTGTTGGCTGTCATATACTGTTTGAAATTCTGAAGGTAATGGAGGTAAAGTAGAGGGACCCAGGGCTTATTTACAGCTTGCACAGAAACCAAATGGCAGCAGATGGGTATGAAAGGGAAACAGTGGCAGAGAAAGGAAGGAGACAGCGTTGTAGCATATCCCTGGTGTTATTCAATCCGTACGTTAAGGAGACTGTGAATGAAGTCAAGGAGAAATTTGTTGAAGGACTTACAGTTCAGGGAGAAAAAGTTCGAGGTTTGCTGCTAACAGTGAACTTTTCTCGGAGACGGGAGAGGTCTTGCAAAAGCAATTGAATGGATGGGCAATGTGTTAGAAGTTGGATGTAAGATGAACATCAAGAAAAGCAACACAAGTGTAATGGAATGCAGGAGAACTAATTCAGGGCATGCTGAGGGAAGTAGGAACTGAGTTACTTAGGGTAGTAGATGACTTTTACTATTATGGCAGTGATATAACAGATTATGTCCAAAGAAGGAAGGATATGAAATATATACCGGCAATGTTAATAAAAGGGTGTCTGAAGAAGAGAAATTTGTTAATACCGATTGTAGATATATATGTTGAAAGTCTCTTCTGATAGTTTTTGTCTGGAATGTAGCCATGTACGAAAATGAACCGTGGACATAAACAGTTCACACAAGAAGGGAATTGCGGCTTTGAAATGTGTCACTGTAGCATAACGCTGAACATTAAATGGGTAGATCACGTAACTAATGAGGAAGTACTGAACATAAATTGGGAGAAACGAAATATGTGTCTTACCTTGACTAAATGGAGGAAGAGCTTGACAGGACATATTCTGAAACGTCGAGTATAAATTAGTGAAGGAAACCAAGAGATGAATACGGTAACCAAGTATGTAAGTTGCAGTGGTTGTTCGAAGATGCAGACGCTTGCCCAAGATAGAGTACCGTGGAAACCCACATCAAACGAGTTTTTGGACTGTAGACCGCAACAGCAACAATTTTGCCTATGCATTTACGTTCATACAGAACACCACAAGCCACCTTATGGTGGGCCATACCATGCACCATTACCAGATATTTCATGTAATATTCCATTCGCAAACTGAGCTGGGGAAAAAAGACTATCAATGTGCCTCTGTACGAGCCCTAATTTATCTTGTCTTCGCGGTCCGTACGCGTAATGCACATTTGTGGCAGTAAAATCGTTCTCAGTCAGTTGTAAATGTCTGTCCTCTAAATTGTCTCGTAAGTGTTTGGTGAAACGAACGTCGTCTTCCCTTAGGAATTCCCATTGCGTTTACAAAACATCTCTGTAACACTTGCCAGTTGATCGAATCTACCGACAACAAATCTAGCAGCAAGACTCTGGACTTCTTTGATGATTTCGTTTAATGCGACCAGCTGAGTTTCCCAAACACTCGAGCAATACTCAAGAACTGGTCACTCTTCTGTTCTACTCGCAGTCTCCTTTCTAGAAGAGCTACGCTTTCCTAATACTGTCTCAGTAAACAAAAGCCTTCCCTACTGCAGTCCTTAAATGCTTGTTATATTTCATTTCGCTTTGCAACAATTCGCCTACATATTCAGTCCACGTGATTGTGTCAAGTAGGTCAACATAAATTCCAGTTAAGTTTAATTGAATTTATTGCAAAGATTTTTAGACCTGTTATCTGGAAACTCTAACAGGTCGTACATATTCGTTAATCGTGGTGACATACAACGGTTATAGTTACGTAGGTAGTAGCAAATCATGTTGACAGCAATCTTCGGTGATACTAATGTAGAAATAAAACCGGTTATTTGAAAGATAATAATAAGTTTAAATAATCAACATTATATATAGGGTATTAACTGAGGATCGAAGTGAATGTCTTCCATCTTATATTACAAGATACGTTACTAGCTTGAGGTTTTTCGATTAACTCCAACTTTACTTACTTCTAAACCTATTCTTGCTACACTATTCTATATCGCTAACAGTGGTATGTGTGTGTCTCGGCACTCCTCGATTCTACGCATACCCGTGTGGGTGGCCTTTGCATTCTTTCTCTTCTTTCCTTTTTACTTTTCTGTTATTGTTTGCATATCGCAGTCTAACTGTCTGCAGTCTCTCTCTACCTGAAAAAAAGAGGCTCTCAGAACGACATGACCAGCCGAACCTTCCTCTCCACATTCACAGACTGATGTGTTGCTACGTCCCAGTCGAAGCACATGGTTTAGGTATTGATCGCGACCTGTTAACAGCTGCATCATCCCTTGAGTAGGCGCAGCGTCGCACAGTTTGGGCCTGTTCCTAGTGCTTGGTAATACGCTATAAACACGCCTTGCCGTACTGCTAGTGTCCCAGTCAGACTACCAATCATCTAAATTCTGAGCTCTTAAATGTCGTTTATTAATAATCTGTGTTCCTGTTACAAATAGTTCAAATGGCTATGTGCACTATGGGACTTAACATCTCAAGTCATCAGTCCCCTTGAACTCAGAAACTACTTAACACTAACTAACTTAAGGACATCACACACATCCATGCCCGATGCAGCATTCGAACCTGCGACCATAACGGTCGCGTGCTTCCAGACTGAAGCACCTAGAACCGCTCGGCCACTATGTGTTCCTCTGATTTCATACACGTGATCATATTGCTCACGGTCCGTCCAAAAGATTGCTGACCTGTAGCGTAGTACGATATCCATCCGGCATATCCCGAGGATTACCAGTAAACCTTCGACCGGTACAAAAGCCCCCTGTGATCCTCAGAATACGCTCCGCTGAATTCGTCTCATATTGTTTTGTAGCTGCCTAATCTAAGACGAGGTGCCCAGCCGCTGGCAGCGAAGTTGACTATGGCGTTGAAGATAGCTTCGTAGTATCATCGCACCACACGCAACGGTAATTTATCGTCAGCACTACCGGCACGGACAATCTTGTGTATAATTCTGGCCACTTTCTGAGTAACAGATTCTACGTGTTCTACAATGTTTCTATTCTCGTTTGGGAGAGTGCCTAAATATTTATAAACAGTGCTGCCTGAAACAAATATTCCTTCAAACGTCAGGGAACGATTTCTGGCAAGAGAAAGCCTTCCTTTCTCAAACATGTATGTGGTTTTATAAACACCTACACTTAGTTTGTTCCTCTTACAACAATGCTGCATCCGAATAAGCACATGTTTCATCTTTTCCTCCAGTCTCCCCCTGGAGTATAGAAACAACTACTAGAATGTCATCTGGTTATGCAACAACAGCTACAATAACATATAAACTTTATAGTAGATGTAATATGGGTTCAGTACCAAAATCGCAGAACAGTGAACCACTTATGGAGCCTTGGGGACAGACTTGGTAACCTTTTTGATTACCTTTCTCTGCTCCGCAAGCCATGGACGCTACAGTAATTAAAAAAGCCCTTGTACACACATTTTCGGATCCTGAGAGCTATAAGGCATACGAACGTCGCAGGCCACCGAAGACTGTCGAATTCTCCTGCAGTGTCAGTCATTGGCGTGACTGCAAACTTCGCTGTCGAATTTTCTACACTCTGAAGAAATATATTAATCGCTTCATCTATAGACTTTTCTGAAGCCATATTGACACTGGTTGAGACGCAAGAGCTCTCTGGGCGCCTGCAACCGTTCACAGAGCAGACGTTGCTGAACATTCGCCGAGACGTTTAATAAGCAAACAGGTCCATAGCTTTTCGGTGATGCCACTTTTTTATCGTTCCTTTTTCGTTCATTACTGGTTTAGCTGGTTTCCATATTTCCCGGATCCTACCTCTTCGTAAAGCCTCGTGTAGGAATGCTGTTAAATCTAGCACTATCTGTGGACCTACCATCGGCACGGCTTCAGAGTATACGACATCCAGACCAGGTGCGTTTGGAGTTTCGAGCTTCCTTCTTGACCAGACCGTATCACCAACATCTGATTATCACATTCGTTTTTTACTGCATTTATAAGTTGTGCGTGTATCTCAGCGTCCGTGTTATCGTCAGGAGGCAGGGCAGTTAGCAGATATTCTGGTGACTCTCTCCGTCCAGTCGTCATTGAGCTATCCACCTTACGAATTGCTGACATGATAGTAGATCCCTTAACCTTTTCAGTCAACAATTTATTCAGTCTTTGGCAGAAGTCAAATTGCTGGTGTATTCCATCAGTTTCCTGAAGCAAAGTTTTGAAGCGCGTCTTAATAGCCCTGTATTCATGGAGCCTACTACTGCACTCCGATTGCCCTAGAGTATGTTCGTTCTTCTTCTCGATCGTACCCTTCACCTCAGAGTGGAAAGTTCAAGGCTCTAAGGGATCGTAGTCTGATTGTTTACCTTTTTCCTAGGAATATAAATGTCCTGTGCTCTTTGCAAGAGCTCAGTTAGTAATTGAGCACCCACATCTACATGAACCGGAAGAGATTCTATTCTAAATACTCCGAGGTAGACAACTAAGCCATCTCAATCAGATTTGGTGATGCCTAACTCAATACTGCTTTCCTCAGTTTGTCTTCTGTATTATTGTCATTTATCTCTTCGACGATAATTGTATTATGGCCAGTGTATGTTAGGTACTGGAGCACTTGTCAACTATTAATTTTAGCTGCTGACATGCGGTTTGCTAAAGTGACATCTATGTTAGTAACTACACCAGCTTATTGTTCGAATGTACTCGGCTGGTCTTCCAGATTTAAAACAATGAGCTGTAGTTCCTGTATTGCTTCCTTTAGTACATCCCCTCGTTCGTCAGTTTGCCTACTGTGCCACAGAAATGATTATGCATCTGTTGTTACAAGGAGACACACAACTTGTCTATATAGAGAAACCGCTCTGACTTTACCTATATAAGGTACGATAGGATGAGAGTAATGCATGCTTACTACAACCCACTTTGTCTGCAGTCCTTCACTTCTATTGTCACCCTGTGCTTGTCCAACAGCGTTGCCACCTTGGATCACACTGTATTTCCATTTGTAACGACCGTGGCAGTTATTCCCTCATTGTGGCCAGTACCTGTTACTATATCTGCACGAAAATGTGGGAGCTCATTCTTTCTACAGCATGGTTCTTGCAAACAAAACATATTAACACTCAGCTGGTCAGTTAGTTTTCGTATTTCAGTCATTGTCAATTTACATCGAGCAGCATTTATCTGTACTATTTTTATCCTTTTACGTGTTTCGATTGCCAACAAAGCCCTTTGGAGAAGGAAGGCCTGGTTCAAAGAAAAAGCGTCCAAACCCCTATATAAAATCCACGTATTAATGCTCAGTGTCGAATGGTACTTTTACTCTCTTAAACGCATGTCGAAGGAGGCCACATATTTGTTTAAACTCAATGCATATGTTATTTACTCTCAAAAGAATTCTGTGTAGTGCATCTGGTGTAGGATACGTAATAGATTTTCCTTTCTGCTGCCCACCTCTGAAAATGTGTCTTAGAGCAACCTGTAACACACTGGGAGCCTCCAAACTACTTAATAAAACATTCACTTCTAAATTATTATCAGATTTGTATGTGTGTAATTGAAAATTATTTTAGTAGGACTCGGAATATTAGAAATAATTTTTTATATTTCATAGGAGTACCTCATTTTTCACTGGACTTCACTGTTTTCGATAGTTGTACTCGTTAGTGTTTCTGCTAGAGACTGCAGAACTGTTTTCTTGTTTTCTGGTGCAGAGCGGTTGCGTGGGTTGTAGGCAGACCAGGACATTTTGTGCCGGATAGTGTGTGACCCATACAGGCGGAACGCCGTGACATGCCAGAGGTGCGTGAACTTCTGTGTATGACTAACTGCCCATTCTTCAGCAGGAACCGAACCCAGAAACGATAGCGATAGTGCACTTTGAGGTCTGGATTTACTTTGAGGTCTGGATTTAAGTCGACTTTCAATCGCATCCCAATGAGTTATTGGTTATGAGTGGAACATGGCGCTGGCCAATCAATTTCTAGGACGTTATATAAAATGCCTAAAAAGACAAGTCATTGTAGAAAGACAGGAGATACCGGACTCATTTGATGAAAGAAGGAAATGTGAAAATGCAGCAGACGAAGCAGCAAACAGGAAACACATACTGTCTGCAAACCTCTATTTTTCCTTACTCCGCCGTAGTGGGAATCCAAAACACTCGGGCCGGATTCAAGAATTCGTCGCACTACTGTTCTATATACAGTCCTCTTTGTAGATGAACTACACTTTCCTAAGACTCTCCCAGTAAGCCGAAGCCACTGCTGCTACTGTTGTCGTGTGCTTGTTTCACTTCATATCGCTTTACAACTTTACGCCTAGAAATTAATCCCCTTGACTGTGTATACGAAAATAACAGTATTGTTTTTTTTCCCTTTCATCTGGATTAAGATATATCTCTCTACATTTAGAGCAAGTTACCCTACATCACACTAAAAGGAAATTCTAAGCCATCGTATACCCATGTACAGTCACAAAACGACGATACAGTCCTCTTACCTCTTATACTAAAAGGTCATCTCAAGCCTTAGCAGACTTCTCCCCACCCTATCCGTTGTTGTCCACAAATCATAGCCTCACAGACGCTGCTTTATGACATGGTTTTTTGTCATCCTTACATAAACAATCATGATCTCCATATGTTTCCCTACTGTAGACAGTACATTATGCTGTAAAATCTGTTATTCTTCAGCGTTTAAAGCTTAATAATTGCAACAATTGGAGCACACCATAACCAAGGAAAACACCCCAATTCCGTGACACTACATCCTTAGTTCTTCATTTTTGACGATATACAGGGTGAGTCACTAATTATTGCCACCTAGAATAACTCCGAAAGTATGATGGTAGCTAGGATGACTGTGGGACAAAAGATGTATAGGACAACGGGGGCCATAATATGACGTTGATTTTTCGATGCTAGATGGGGTCGCGTCAGAGATAAGAAGGTCAACTTTGTTTCTTTACATGGGATGCCATAGTTTGGTACTAATTATCTGATAGTGGCTATCGAGACGAATCCAATGACGTGTAACAGCGATGGCCGGCCGATGTGGCCGCGCTGTTCTAGGCGCTTCAGTCTGGAATCGCGCGACCGCTTATGTCGCAGGTTCGAATCCTGCCTCGCGCATGGGTGTGTGTGATGTCCTTAGGTTAGTTAGGTTTAACTAGTTCTATGGTAAGAATGGAGGAGACATAACGAAATGCTTCAATTAAATGTGGTGTAAGAGAGGTGATGCTGTCTTTGGCCCATACTACTCACTGTCTACAACGTAGAACCCTTGACGGAAATGGAAGAAAGTTTCCAAAGTGTGCTCAAAATTCACAGTAAGAAATTACCACTGATACGGTTCGCTGGTGCCATGGCTATCGTTGGTTGAAATGAATTACAGGATCTATTGAATGAAATGAATAGTGTTATGAGTACAGAATAGGTACTGAGAGTAAACTGAAGAGAGACGAAAATAATTAGAAGTAGAAGAGAAACAGAACAGCGAGAAAACATCACAACTTGGGATCAAGAAGTACACGAAGTTAAGGAACTTTGTTATCTTGGAAGCAAAACGACCCATCAACCCATCTTGGACGAGGCAAGAAGGACATATAAAGCAGAGTAGCACAGGAAAAGGAGGCGTTCCTGGACAAAAGAAATCAACTGGTAACAAACGTATGTCGTAAGTTGAGTACGAAATTAATGAGGATGTACGTTTGTAGCACCGCATGGTACAGAAGTGAATTATTTCCTGTGAGGAAACCGAAAACGAAGAGAATCCAAGTGTTCGCGACGTGTGCGATTGAAGAATGTTGGAAAGTAGGTGGACTGAGAAGGAATGAGGAAATTCACATCCACATCTACATTTACATCTACGGAAATACTCTGCTATTCACAATAAAGTGCTTGGCAAAGGGTTCAGTGAACCACCTTCAGGCTGTCTCTACACCGTTCCACTCCCGAGCAGCATTCGGGAAAAACGAGCACTTACATTTATCTGTGCGAGCCCTGATATCTCTTGTTTTATCGTCATGATCATTTGTCCCTATGTATGTTAGTGCCAACAGGATGTTTTCGCAATCGGTGCAGAAAACTGGTGATTGAAATTTCATGAGGAGATCCCGTCGCAACGATGAACGCCTTTGTTTTAGTGATTTTCATCTCAATTCACATATCATGTCTGAGACACTATCTCCCCTATTTCGCGATAATACAAAACGAGCTGCCCTTCTTTGTACTTTTCCGATGTCATCCGTCAGTCCCACTTGATGCGGATGCCGCACCGCACAGCAATACTCCAGAATGTGGCGGACAAGCGTGATGTAAGCAATCTCTTCAGTACACCTTTTGCACCTTCCACGTGTTCTGCCAATGAATCGCAGTCTTTGGTTTGCTCTACCCACAATATTATCTATGTGATCGTTCCAATTTAGGTTATTTGTAATTGCAGGCCATAAGTATTTAGTTGAATTTACAACCTTCAGATTCATGTGACTTACAGCGTAATCGAAATTTAGCTGATTTCTTTCAGTACTCATGAGAATAACATCACACTTTTCTTTATTCAGGGTCACTTTTCGCACCATACAGATATCTTATCTAAATCATTTTGCAAGTCGCTTTGATCATATGATAACTTTACAAGAGGTAAACACAACATACACCCAAAGCGAAAACTATGGGAACGGCAAAACTGCATGCGTCTCTTAGGGACATATATTTCTCATCAGATGCCTCCCGTATTACAAGCATGGAGATGTCTACCGCCAACAGGATGAAACGGAATAGTGTATCAAATGCAGAGGCTGATGGTTGTTTCAGTAGACAACATTCTGTCGGCACGATACAATCATCGTCAGTCACTGCAGTGCAGAACTGCAGTACAATGGCTATAATTGAACGAGTAAAATAAACTGACTTGGGAAAGACGGAATGCAAGTGATGTGACAAAACAGTAATTGTCTCGACCTGAAACTACGATATCACCTGTCGGGCTTGAAACGTGACGTATTGGTGTTGTGGCGGGTGATGTCACACGTGTGCAGAGCGTTGGTTTGTTTTCGTTAGGGACGTTTGTATTGTCACCTTATGCTGTGTTTGTAGTCTATATTGGATAAATACATAGTGGTGCAAATTTTGATGGAAAGATGAGATTACGGTGTTCTCCACTTACGCTCCTAATCAACTAGAGTTTAAACGTTATCTTTGGTTGTCTTGGTAACGTGAGTACACAGTGATTACAACTTATGTGGACTTCGGCACATATTTTTTTCAAAGGTGAGCCAACCTGTAATGTAATGAAATTAATAACTTAGCGAATACTAATAGTAATATTACTGAAATAAAGAACGCTGATAGATCGACAATAAAGAAAAATGAATGTCTTCAGAAGGTTATGGTAAAAAGAAGACTGACTATTCTAACTTAAAGTGTGAGGAACGTGATGTTAGTAATTGAAAGCAATGTACAAAGATGTAGCAGAACTAGTTGAGTTGGGTTGCCTACAGAATGAAGTCGCCAGATCCAGTTTAGCGCGTAGCAACTCACACAAAAAGTATTTACGAGTAGTTTCAGGGATTTTGCAATTTTCTGTTGAGCTGTATTGGTGAACACATGTTACTGCATTTTGTCCATCTCGCAATTTAAACCTTTCTGTATCGGTATTGGAGTATTCGTTCTTGTTACTATATTTCGTTAATTTTCGCGATATTTGCTACCTGTACTTTTTCGCTTTCTATACTGATATTTCTTTTTGATTTCTGTATTGGTGTTATGAGAATATAACTCCCCAGATTCCCCTTCAGGCCCAATATTTATTATTTCGAATTTTTAAGTTACTGAATTGATTTTTATATTTTGGTTTTATAGGAACTGTTGAATATGACGTCCTAATCGCCATTTTTAAATCAAAGTTGTGTTGCATCTTGCGGCTAGTGATGATGTTATTTATCAAAGTGGACGGGTGTTATCGAAGGCTCTCGTCTTCCCCAATAATTAACCATACTTGAGACACAGTGCCGTACCCCCGGCCGCGAGAGTTCGCCCCTGTTTGGTCTTAGGAGGGGAGGGGCGCACACAGCGCCGGCTGTCACCTCCACATGAAGTCACGTAATGCGTTTTTACGTCGCAGGCTGACAGGTATTGGACGGGTGAAGTAATTGCAACGGTTAAACGCTCGAGCGATGTGATGTGGTGCTGTAACGACATAACAACACAAGTTTTCGCCCCAGATGTATGCACTTCCGTTATACAGTAGTAGGCAAGCATAAGTTCTCTACATTATGTAATTTCCTGCAGGCGATTTTATCGAGTGCGCTACTGCCAAGGCACCCATGTTGATTAGTTTGATTCTGTTTAGAGCGAAGATAACAGAATACCTTGAAGTAGTGAATCCTGTCGTAGGTGTTCTACAGATGACCAGGATGAAGCCAGAGCATTGTCGACTTGGACTACTCTTACATGGGATGAGTTTCTTACGAGAATGAATACTGTGGAAAGTCATTTAGACTTCTTATGGGAATTTTGTGGATTGTCACCGGGAGACGGAACTCTTTAAAAAACGACCAACGTTTATTTCCCGTTTTAATTATAGGACCATTCTACGAAATGTACGAAACTAGTACGATCAGGAAAAACATGTAGTTCGTTAGATGGCAACTGACGATACATCAGGGTATTATTTTGTTCCCTTCCTGGGTTGAAGAACACATGCTACTAGTCACTGTTACAGAAAGATATTTAAGTACAATTACTGTTGGCGATTACTTTGATTTTTGCAGTGTTATGTGGTATGTGATTGTTGTGAATTTTACAAAATGCAGTAGCTTTGTATTCACAGTTTGGCTTAGAAGGCCAAAAATTTGCTTGTGAGATGCTCACAGTTTCTCTGAGAGATAGCTACAGAGTATCCGACAATCGCAGAGGAGGAGTGCTCCAAGCTGCAACTGATTTGGAAATTATTGTAAAGTTCGACATACTTTGACACTCGACAGCAAGGCCGGCTGGGGTGGCCGAGCGGTTCTAGGCGCTACAGTTGGAACCGCGCGACCGCTACGATCGCAGGTTCAAATCCTGCCTCGGGCATGGATGTGTGTGATGTCCTTATGTTAGATATGTTTAAGTAGTTCTAAGTTCCAGGGGACTGATGACCTTAGCAGTTAAGTCCCATAGTGCTCAGAGCCATTTGAACCATTTTTTTCGACATCAAGACGTCTCAACATTCCATTTGTTGTGATGGAAACAGGAACTATTTGCAGGAAAAGTAGTTATATATGACCTAGTTCTGACAGCTGCCATCTAACAACTTTGTGTCGAATTCGCCTGAAACATTGCAAGAAGGGTAAAGTATCGTTAGATGAATAACTACACCAGCAACAGATATGTTCAAAAACTTCCACGAATTAGTCATTACAGCCAGGAGATTTATCGATTTGCCTTGTGTTTATCCCCACTTACGAGTGAACCATGACTTAGGTTTTATTTCAGGTACTTCACTGCACATTCAAAAGGCCGTAGTAACACTCTCATAGAATTTAAACTTTCGCTTAAGTTTTCTTCAGATTTCATTTTTATTTCGTTTCATTATCCTTCAGCTAATGTAAATCAACCGTTCACAAATTTAGCTAACTTTCTCATCTTCGGAATATGAGATACCTATGTTCGTCCTTCCATTTAACAAATGGTTCGTACAGTACCTTTAAATTCTACGGCTTTGTCCGCTGTGTTATATTAACGTCACCAGTTTCTACTTTTGATGTAACAGATCAGAGTGCTCCCGAAAGGTTCGTCTACTCCCATGTAATGTTAGCAAACAGGGGGGATCAGTGAAGTTTTGTTCCTACCGGACCTGATTATCATGTAGCCCACACATGTTTCTAATGGGGCTTATTAAATTTAAATTGTATCGAATGAAGAATAAGCTAAAATGCACCAGCTTATTTGTTGTGGTGGCAATATATTTAGAAAATACGTTAAAATGGTTCATACCAGCAATCTACTGAATGAAATCACAAGAATAAACAAAATCAGGAGGTGTGTACCTAACTTTTTCGTAACTATTTGGAAGAGAGTTATTGAAATGTACAAGTCACACTGCTGTTCAAGGTAGAATAAAAGTGTGTGGAGTTGGAGACCATGTATGGTTGTATTTAGCAGTAGACGGTTTTGCTATCACATTATTCTGGAAAAATAGATATTCCGGTCTGGCAGACCTTAAGCACAGTGTAAACAAGAACATTCTGAAAGTTATTTAGAAAACTTTGACGAATACAATTCACATAACTATTCCATTATCGTACTGCATAACACCGAGACGACTTAAAAAGAAAAATTATTTGTTTCACCATATTTTGCTTCCATATCTGAAAACCATCAAGTGCAGTACCGAATTAACTATTAATTTTGTTTTATGTCACCCTATAATAGTCTTTTGTGCTGTAGGCCGTGAGTTGTTACCTGCCATTTCCATTTTTTATGTATTCCTTCTACTGTTAGCAGCTACTATGAACTACATTGTGCTTTATCATAGAGACTAGAAAATACTCCTTCTTTTACTACTGAATTTACATGTGTGTACCAAACTTTTTCGCCTAAAGGTACTAGGCATTTCAGAAGTCTATAATATACAATATATTTCTAATCAGTTTTTATCTACGCATAATGTATACTGAACCTGACAAAAAATGGTCCAAATATTAACAATGTTATCATGAAATCATAACTGGTTTTAAGTCACACATCTTGATTTCCTCATATTTACTATGCAACAAACATTCTCTGTATCACTTTTGCTTCTTTTGTGACTGCGTTATTATTTCACACAAAAGTCCTTAGAAACATGTAAGGTAAGTAACTTATCATTGTTATATAACGAAGTACGTTAAAATTCTCCAAATATTTTTAAACTATTTCATTATTTTTGAGACAGCATTACTGTGTCATTTTCTTCGGGTTCAAGTTAACTGTACATCAATGAATATTGGGTAATACTTTAGACTGTGACAAAATCCTAGCGTCAAGGTGATCCAGACTTATGTGCTGCGCATCTGGCTCATGTCGTACCCCCATAAATCTCCCAAACGACTCTTCTTTAGTTTTGGTGAAATAAATAAAAAATGAAATAAAAACGTGCCTTCTGCAACAGCATTTTCCTCAGCAACGTTAGACCCGAAAGTAAATTTTAACGTCATAACAAATCATAGTGCATAAGGGCCAAAGTATAAATAGCAGCAGGGATGAACTCTCTCTGAATTCTCAGTCGATCTTAAGGCACCATTAATTTCTTTGTTTACTCGTTTGAGGTTACATCCACATGCTAATCAATTGTTGTTTGCCAATGCAGTCCAGTGAATTGCAACATCAGTTTGATTACACTAAGCGTGCTTTTATTTATGTGTCCCACGCAAAGACACTCGCCATGCCTCTGTTATAAGCAGCATCTGAGTTTGTTTGCGTACCCACTACTTCATAAACAGATACACAGATAAACCAGAATGTTATGGCCGCCGATCTACTGTCGATATAAATCCGTTCAGGCGATAGCAGCGACACATGGCGAGGAATGACTGCTAGTCAGACAAACGCACGGTGCATGTTGTATATCACAAGGGCTAGAGCGTGATGGAATGGAGTGTGTTGAGCGGTTCGATGAACACAGTCCCGATTTCCAGTTGATGTGTTGGCTCTCCTATCTCGACACATCTAAACCCGATCGAAGACATCTGGGCATGTGGCGTCAGAGCTCATGGCACCCCTCCCCGGAATTTACGGATTTAGGTGACTTGTGTGTGCAGATGTGATGCCAGCTCCGTCTGAGGGCTTCAGATGTTGATTACCTTTTAGTTCCTGCGTGTGTAGGGCCATATTACTTGTGGCTCACTGTGTTGAATGGTAGATGTTGGAATTATGGAGACTACTTTGTTGTCCTTAGGAGCAGTGATTTTGTAGTCACTCTAGTCTTTTGAGTGTTATCATTAATGTCATTGATTTTCCTACTCCTTTTAGAATTATACTTAGTGTCAATGATATTTCTGTTAAACGTAGTTGGCAAATGTTAATGTTGCACAAAACAGTTTCTTCCATATCCATCGACGGAGAGGTAATGACAGATGCAGCTCGCATCGGGGAGAGACTCGAACGAGTTTTATTCCGAAGCAGCTTCCATTTGTTTCCATTAATCTACTAAGAGGAACCACCGAAATGTAGATCTTGTTGGTCGGAAGAGAATATGAACCACAGTCATCCCCAATGCGAGTCGTCTACATTACCACAACACCGCCCGTTGCAAATAAAACAAATAACGAGACTTGTTATATCATCAATCCAAAGGTTTATTCGATTGGTAACTGTGGATTTTAGATGGTATTGGCCGCGGTCTTCTCCAGACGTCGCGTTGGTTGCCACGCATCAACACATTCAGCGTCTGGCATGGCGGCTCTCAAGAGCTGCGCCGTGTGATGTACAGACCTCCTAGGTGGGCGCAGAGGACACCGGAGTGATCTGCTGACAAATATAAATTTCAAAATTATAAACGTCGCCCTATTATGGTGAGTTGATATAACATCTGCAGAGGAAAGTGCTACATTATCGTAGGACCACATGTTAAAAAATGGTCATTTTCTGTATCCATAGAAGGGATGTTCCTATCGCGCCAACTCATGAACCCTAGAATACAAATTATCGCAAATATGAAAATTACCGACAGTGAATATTTGCCTATTTACTCCTCCCGGAGTGTTATCTATTGTGGTGAAATGATCTACTAAATTATTGCATCATGATGGTAGATAGTTGTTAAAAGGATCAGAATATTTGTGAGTTAGTCGATATCTCACGCAGACGCATGTATTATCCTCACCTGAACTATATTCATTAAGGAACGGAGAGAATTGTGACTGTTGCTAAATCCATCAATACCAAAATAGTAGAGTTTCTTAAAACAAGTTGTGTAAATGTTCAGTTCAAATTCGGAGAGCTTCAAGGATAAATACGGGACAGAAAAATAAACGATCATGCAGCATCAGAAATGGGATTAAAATACCAAGTATAATCGTGGGAGGCTGAAGGTGAAACTGCGCTGAGAACTTGATAACTGTTATGGGCGGGAGAGGACATAGGAGAACGTTTTCTGAAAGGCTCTCCCTCATCTGAAAGTGTAGGCAACGGTATTGTATGTACCATTGATTCTTGAGTTTAAGTATATCCTGCCAATACTAGAGCTAAAAGATACGTATGCCGCGAAAGGTTTTTGTATCTAGTCAGAGTTGACAATTGGTATGAAAGAACAGCAGACTATGGGTACCGAGGAAGTTTATGGGTCGACCAAATAATTTTGCAGCCATGGTGATATATCTAAACTGACACCATTTCAGTTATGTTAAAAATCGTAAAACTCTATACTCGAATAATATCTTGAAGATTCCCCTTCTGAAGGGAGCTACCATGTGATCATGAAACGAGAAATACACTTAGAAACCAAAATCTGTTGTCCTTTACACAGATCGACGTACCACTCACCGTAACAGCACCGCCTTAATCCTCCTCCTACAGCCGTCTCTGCAGCAACTCAACGAAAAAGGCGTCCAGTGTGAACTGACGCTCCTGTTGGAAAAGATCTTATTACTTTCATGTTATCTAACATGTGAAGTGATTCACAATTTGTGCTAGTTCCTGTCATATAAAAGTATAACGAATTGTAACATTTATCACAAATTAGCACGGTTCAGGTACAAAAATTAAGAATATAGTAATCCAATTTAGTATCCAACTAACACAATTCGTTTCACATCCCAGATACTATTAATACTAAGAAGTAACTAATATCCCATTATCTTTAACAATTTCTGTGTACGACTGGTTAATGATGTGCTTCTGAGGTTATGCCATGTTGTTGTTCCTGCTTTACGGTCAACATTTCAACAAGTGATCGAGCCATTTTCTTCAGATCGTGAGACGTTTCCTGACTGATATGAGTCAAGCAGAGAGTACATTACCGCAAAGTTCGCAGCACATGAAGTTAATGGCTGGGACGTCCGTTGAAGTATTGTTCACAAAATGAACACAACAATTCGGCCTAACACCCGGAAGCAGACCAGTAACTAGTACCATCTACGAGAGTAAGTTATCATGTATTGAGAAAACGAAAAATTCATTTTGAAACTAAATGCTACTATTCTTACTACTGTTGTAATTTACACTCACCGAAACAGAAAAGGCTTTATTCTCTTCCTGCAGCCGCTTCTGCAGTGTCTCCTCAGAAAACGAGTCCAGGATGAACTGACACTCTTGTAAGGTAAAGAACTTATTAGTTTGATTAGTCGTAGAGCGTGCTTGGTAATTCAGAGATAGCGCTAGTTCTTTACATATACATGTGTTACAAATTCTTACATTTATTTCGAATTTTTGGCCTATAGGCAGTGATAGTGAGTATTCACTGACTATCGGTAGTATCAGCTAGAAATCTGTTCTTCCGACATTCACTACCATTATCCTACGTGTTATGAGTTGAACTGGAATAACAGAACCCTACAATGTAACTTCTTGAGCCACGGTCTTTTTATTACGAGCTCCTCCTCGTTCTTTGTCTGTAAAGAAAAGTAAATGTGACTGTAACAAGTTTTGCTAACAGTTCCTGTTTCTCTGTTCTCTGACTACACTGTACATTTCCTTCGGTCAGTCTCATATTAAACACGGTCAGCAGGTAACTGGTTGGGCAACCAGATGGTCTGCAATGTCGTCTTCAACCAGTCGATCGCGTTGGCAGCATATTTAGTGCGCCTCTGCCTCTAGAATATTTTTCACCGTAATTCTTTTCAAATGGAGAGGGATGTTACCTTTCTCGAGCATCTCATATAGTTATTTGCTCAGTGTTAACAAAGACCACACCCAATTTACCGGAATGATAAATGGTTAGAATCAACTGTCCATGTCTGGGGTCAGTGTTAAGTTTAATGGGCTTCAATACAATTGTCAGAATTGTTTAAACAGCATTCAGGTTCGATTATCAACATTAGCTTACCTAATGCGACAAGTCCGGATATATTGTGGTAATAACACGGAGGAGAGGATCTAGGGCCAGTGAGATCCAGTGGAAAGAGCCAGCATAATGCAGCAAAGGAGCCCTGCAGGGAACACAGCGAGAGACACAGTGTGAGGCTACCCTGCAGGTCAAAGAATATACGACTCTGACTTGCTAAAGGCTTTTTCTAAGGGCATCATACTCAAGTTTTAGAATGACGACTATTGTGAACTGTTGAGTGACTAGCACATCCCACTTCGCTCCAGTGATCAACAAATCCATCCATGCATCAGTGACATTCATTTCCGCCGGTATTTTGCATCTGATCGCGATCCAGAAGAATAGTACGCTAACCACATGCTCCTCCATACAGTGACGTCTATTGACTGACGATGACGAGGCGGTCGATCGGTACCTTTGGAACTTCAGAGGAATGATTGGACGGAGTTAGGTAGTTAGGTGGTATTTTATATAATCGTCACAATCATCACTCGAGCAGAGATGCCTATCTAAGACGTGTTATTTACAATGACGTGTCACATGGGATGTTAATAGCAAAAAAATATTCATTTACAGTAAATCGTGACACTCTGACCACGTTATGTACAATCCGTTAGCTCTCAGACTTTACTGCTTTGCGTGCTATGTCACTGCAATATAACGTGGCTCACCTTTACAGTACCCCGAACAGCGACCAAGTTGTCCTCCAGTCGCAGACCCTCGTCTTTCTCCCCTCCCAAACACCGGGAGAAAAACTTCTTCATGCGGCGGAACATTGCTGTAACGATAACAAACAGCACATTAGACATGACCAGTCCGTGTCTACGAGTAAGTTTTGCAGCAATGTCTCACAACTCGATCGCAAGAAAAACCTTGAACCGTGACGACATGTCTGTAACCTTAGCTTTTGTAAAAATGCAGCTGCTTGCATCAAAAACGACATGTACTGCCTATATAATTGATTGAGCTTATACATTTTTTACTAGTCGAGAATTAGTTACTTTAATTTTGTGTCAGTAATTCGTAGAGCATGAATTAAAACATTAACAGTTATTCGAAATTTAGCAATCGCGTTTTCATTAAGTGGTACTTTTACTCTGAAGAGAATAAATTTGTTTTGATAGCAACTAGCTGAAGGCTTATCTATTAGACTAAATTTAATTAGCAAGTCATTAAAATACTACAATAGTTTCAGATATACAGCTGCTTCGCCGGCCGGTGTGGCCGTGCGGTTCTAGGCGCTTCAGTCTGGAACCGCGTGACCACTACGCACGTTCGAATCCTGCCTCGGACATGGATGTGTGTGATGTCCGTAGGTTAGTTAGGTTTAAGTAGTTCTAGGTTCTAGGGGACTGATGACCACTGATGATAAGTCCCATAGTGCTCAGAGCCATTTGAACCATTTCTTATACAGCTACTTCAGATTTTACAACTTCAGATTTTGTCATCTATTACAGCATGTTATGCGGAATATCTTCCCCTGGGGCAGGAACAAGAATTTGTTTTTCATGTGTGTTGGTGGTCGGATGAAGTTACTAATTAATAAACTATGCTACAATCTGATGGCTGCACCTTCCGCGGTATATGACGAGAATACGATTTTTACGGCTATCCTTATTACCGACTCAGTATGTTCTCTCAGGGCTGCACTGTCCCTTCTTTGTGTCAGTCATCGAGAACCCTACATCTAAATTACACTTCATTGCCATGTGAGCTAAACAGTAACGTGTACGACGTAATAACTATATCTGTGGTTGAAATTTACCCACCGGTTTCTACATGAAGAAAACTTAAAAATAGGTTATAAACAGCTAATAGGTGTAACATTTGACAGTGCTCCAAGATATTAACTGTACTTCCTTAAGTGACAGGAAAAGATAATGTTTTTGCTACAAATCCATGTCGACTCAGTATGACACTACACAGCCGGAACCTGTTTACGACTTTTCTTTTTCACCGACGGCAGAAGATTAAATCATGAACCAAGGATAGGACGTACCATATGTATGTGTAATCGAAAAGGAGAGTGATAGGTGACACCATTCTATTTGTGAAACTAAGCTATAAATTTGAGAATACATGATTCCAGCAGTTGAACATTGGCAAAAACTCAGTGAGGATATCTCTCTCTACAAGTCAAGCATTCTCACAACTTTCTGAAGTTGCATTACATATAAAAAAAATGTACTGGAATGTAAATCGAGGACTGTTTTCCTTTTCCAATTCAGTCCCATTACTAGTAACATTTTGCGAAGTCACATCACGCAATTTCGTAATGCTACAGTATGCTGATACTTCTCCACTACATACATAGTCATCTAAAAGCTTATTCGATGCTCTAATTGCAGATGTATACTGAAAATAAATACGTGACAAATCAATGGCTCTTGCCTCTTGGTGAGTACAGTCTATATACCTCGCTTCTGAAACAGAGCGTTCGCTTCATTCAATGCTTCAAAAGCTCCCCAAGGACTTGTTCTCGAAACACAAAATCCAACACCATAATGCCTGAATCAAAATTATAGAATCTTTTACTCAAGAACTCAAGAAACTAATTCGTTTCGATACTTCAACTACTCCTGAGAATACGGAAGTCATTATTATGCAATGGTTCACCACAGTTAAGCTGATTTTTGTTAGCAAACCCTGCGAACAACATTAGGCAGCAACCTCGATAACTGCAGAGAACAACGTTGTACTGGAACGTCGATATCAATGGTTAAACAAGAACTGCAATGAAAATTTTCAGTAATCTGAATCTATGTAAGACGAAATAATCATGTTTTAGCACTGACATATATGCAGGGGAGTCTTGAATGTTGAAAACGTCCGTACAGTTAATAAACTCCCAAGTGATCTAACAGTTAACAATACTCAGAGATAGTGCTTTAATTTCCTTAAGCAACAGGGAAGTAAGAATCTCATATTATGGTGCCAAGTCAACTCTGTATAACTCTACACAGTTGTAACCAGTTTCCTACGTGCTTTCCTCTTCGCAGACGGAAGATAATTCTAGCAGTATAAGCCTGCAACGATCATAGGCAATATGTAAGTGTAATCGACGAAACAGGAAGATCGGTTACACTGTTTTCATTGTGAAAGTAAAAGTTAATGTAAATAGAGACCGCTCCGACTGTACCACAACGACCACAGAAAACTTTTACTAACAGTCCGATTATATTATTGGAGAAGGCGATAACAAGATAGACTATTACGGTCGAAAACAAAAATAAAAAACATTTTGTAGCGGAGGCGTTGTGCAGTTTTAATGAATGTTAACAACTGTACTGTGTAGTATACAGCTACGACGGTACGTTTCATTAGGGACCATCGAATTTGGTCTAAAATCAGACCATCATCGGTCCCGAAAGCCGTCTCAGCTATGCTTTCGCGTATATTGCAATGGCAGTTATCAAACGTAGATAGCTCGACCATTGGTATTATCTGTATAGACATTACATTGGTAAAAATGTCTATGAAGTTAAATGGACATAATGGACATGAGAAGTTAATGTCAATGACGGAACACTGTACATCCGGAATTGCTATTCCTATTACGCAAGTTTATAGCTGAGATCGTTTTTAGGCTTGATGACGGTCTGATCCTCGACCGAAACATACATTCTCTCATAAAATGTACCGTTATAGCTGTGATTGCATAATGCAGTTCTTTCAAAGAGCATATAAAATGGAAGTAACGTGACTGCTGCAGAAACTGACTGGGCAGAAACAAAAAGTAAAAGTTTATAAAGCTAAGTTCAATTTAACGAAAAAATCGAATAATATCTTACACAAATTCCTCTAGAATAAACTCAACGGAAATATAACGAAAACACAAAATTTGATTCCATAAGTTAAAATATTGTGACTAACATTACTACTCGTTCCTCTGAGGATAACTTCTACAATGTACTTAGGTTCACGGCTAACACCACCGTAGACAGTTCTCCCATATTACAAAAACAGCTAAAGAATTGCATCAATCAACATGATAAAAATTATCATTAATCACTTTACTCACAAAAATATATCTTCTGCTCTTAAGGTACTGGTGAACCTCACCATCGTATATCGTTCGAAATACAGAAAGAAACAGTTAAATATATGTCAGAAAAAAAAGAAACAATAATCGCTAATAGTTTCTCCATTGATAATATAACCTGTGGCCTCAAGTTACCCCCTCCCCCCCAATAAACACCACCATCGTATATCACGACATATTAGGAATAAAAAGCATATTTCACAAACTTTGTAAATTACAATAGTAACAGCACCACCTTAATCCTCCTCCTGCAGCCGTCTCTGCAGCAACTCCACGAAAAAGGCGTCCAGTGTGAACTGACGCTCCTGTTGGAAAAGATCTTATTACTTTCATGTTATCTAACATGTGAAGTGATTCACAATTTGTGCTAGTTCCTGTCATATAAAAGTATAACGAATTGTAACATTTATCACAAATTAGCACGGTTCAGGTACAAAAATTAGGAATAGAGTAATCCAATTTAGTATCCAACTAACACAATTCGTTTCACATCCCAGATACTATTAATACTAAGAAGTAACTAATATCCCATTATCTTTAACAATTTCTGTGTACGACTGGTTAATGATGTGCTTCTGAGGTTATGCCATGTTGTTGTTCCTGCTTTACGGTCAACATTTCAACAAGTGACCGAGCCATTTTCTTCAGATCGTGAGACGTTTCCTGACTGATATGAGTCAAGCAGAGAGTACATTACCGCAAAGTTCGCAGCACATGAAGTTAATGGCTGGGACGTCCGTTGAAGTATTGTTCACAAAATGAACACAACAATTCGGCCTAACACCCGGAAGCAGACCAGTAACTAGTACCATCTACGAGAGTAAGTTATCATGTATTGAGAAAACGAAAAATTCATTTTGAAACTAAATGCTACTATTCTTACTACTGTTGTAATTTACACTCACCGAAACAGAAAAGGCTTCTTTCTCTTCCTGCAGCCGCTTCTGCAGTGTCTCCTCAGAAAACGAGTCCAGGATGAACTGACACTCTTGTAAGGTAAAGAACTTATTAGTTTGATTAGTCGTAGAGCGTGCTTGGTAATTCAGAGATAGCGCTAGTTCTTTACATATACATGTGTTACAAATTCTTACATTTATTTCGAATTTTTGGCCTATAGGCAGTGATAGTGAGTATTCACTGACTATCGGTAGTATCAGCTAGAAATCTGTTCTTCCGACATTCACTACCATTATCCTACGTGTTATGAGTTGAACTGGAATAACAGAACCCTACAATGTAACTTCTTGAGCCACGGTCTTTTTATTACGAGCTCCTCCTCGTTCTTTGTCTGTAAAGAAAAGTAAATGTGACTGTAACAAGTTTTGCTAACAGTTCCTGTTTCTCTGTTCTCTGACTACACTGTACATTTCCTTCGGTCAGTCTCATATTAAACACGGTCAGCAGGTAACTGGTTGGGCAACCAGATGGTCTGCAATGTCGTCTTCAACCAGTCGATCGCGTTGGCAGCATATCTATTGCGCCTCTGCCTCTAGAATATTTTTCACCATAATTCTCTTCAAATGGAGAGGGATGTTACCTTTCTCGAGCATCTCAGTCATGATTGTGGTCATTTGCTCTGAAAAATTAATTCGATATTTCTGTTTCAGCAGTAAGCCTTAAAACCTTATTTTCTGCCATTCGTGGCGTCTGATACCTTCTACTGTGTTTGTGGGCTCTTACTTTTAATATTTCAATACCTGTAAGTTGTAATTGCAGCGAGTTCTTAAACATTCTTAATTTGCTGGCCTTCAGTCATCACCACAGTGCCTTGTTTTTTTCTTTTTAAACGTTATCAGTATCAGGATTTTATGGTGATTTGCTAAATTGTAACGCACTGAAAACACTATTACTTACACTGTCGTTTATTCCTTCATTAATATAGCGTGGTATTTTTTAATTTATTGTTGAGTCTGGAACTACTGCTTTAATAATAAATGTGTGTAACTGTTAAGGGCAACCAATAATAAATGACTACGGGCTTCCCTTGACATCCTGGTTTCAATATAGAAAATCACTACACTAGCATTTCGTTTTAATTTTTTATGGGGTTTCAAACGTCAGGTGGTTACTTGTAGAGTTAGACCTCTACACTTAATTTTTTTAAGTTCATGTGCTTTCATCATGTATTCTCAAATTAACAGCTTAGTTCAACAGTGACAACTTTGACAAGTGCTCTTTCAGATTCTATGCGTGTGGTTTCACCGATGACGTCCTCTTGACGTCATGACTGTACGTTGCAGAGCGTGTAAGCGGTCTGTTATTAAATGCTATCTGTGTTTCTGTTAGTTACTATTGTAATTTACAAAGATTGTGAAGTGATTAATGAAAATTTTTATCATGTTGATTGATGCAATTCTTTAGCTATTTTTGTAATATGGGAGAACTGTCTACGGTGGTGTTAGCCGTGAACCTAAGTACATTGTAGAAGTTATCCTCAGAGGAACGAGTAGTAATGTTAGTCACAATTTTTTAACTTATGGAATCAAATTTTGTGTTTTCGTTATATTTCCGTTGAGTTTATTCTAGAGGAATTTGTGTAAGATATTACCCATGGAGCTGATGCAAATCGTTACTATAGGTACCTGTCGTTAGATAAGATTAGAAAAGTCTACATTTCAACAACATTGGTTTGTAGCATTATGTTACAGTCTGTTAAGCAGAAAATCTCCTGCTCACTCTCCATTGCCACCATACGCCTACCATCATATCACTCAGTTATCCTTTCAAAGTGGACGTTCTACAATACAGTACCATGCTGTGGAGAGCTTCACTCTTTATCACAATGCATGCATATTTCATGTTGGAACGCAATGCTAGACGATCCGTTTCAGTAACTAATGAAAGTATAAATAGTTTTAACATTTCAAATTTGTTCGGTGGTTCAGAAAGTAAGTATCAGTCTAGGCCACAGGTTTGTCAGAGGTTTGTCAGAAGCATTTTTTTTTTTTTTTACATTTACCGCTTCTTTCAAGTTTGACAATGATTTCTGTTAATGTGATAAATGCGAGGTTAGTCTATGGCTTGTATTCCATGTTAAACTGCAGAGCCACCTGTAACAGACTCGATAAATCAATTAAAAGAATGGAGGAAGCAACACTTCCAAACTACTACGGTGTCCGAACCAGCTTTCGTATTGATGATTCGAGTTTTACTATTACATTTATACATTACATCGATTATCCTTGTATACTTCAGTAATATTTTTAAATACATTTGAGTGATTAGCTGAGTATACACTCCTTTCCCCTCAGAGCGAAGGAATAAAATGACACTAAACAAAATTTCCTTCTTTTTAGATTAAATAACACAGTGGGATTATGTGTTAGATAATACTCTGGAAAGCATAAATAAAAATTTTATTCCTTATCTTCTTTTTCCTAAAAACATTAAATCTGTTGTACAAGACATACTGTTGTTGTTGTTATGGTTTTCAGTCCGAAAATTAATTTGATGCTGCTCTCCCCCCCTACTCTCACATAGCTGCAAAACTACTGTAAATTGCATCCAGAAAAGCCGGTTGTTGTCTCAGGTAGGATCCTATCAACCAATCCCAGATATATCCTGGTATAAAACATGTGGAAACAAAATACATTATCAGTCGCCTAAAGGGACACTATTTTTTTTTCTCAGATGTCGATGTCCGAAACTTCATGTCATAGCTGCCAAAAGGCGGCAGTGTCTGACGACGCAATAAATGCATCAGTTTCTCTTTAAGGGGACCTGGACGTGCACGGGCTGCATTTTCATAGCTCGCTCTCAGTGCACATTACTCTTCATCTACAATGAATAACATTAACTCAAGCTGTATTAGGATATTTATTAAAATATCTCCTACAGTTTAAGAATTACAGTATTTTGCCTAATAGGTGTTCTTATAATTCATTTCCAATTCAGGTACCATTTTCGGTCCATCATCAGTCTAATAGCATTCAGACTGTGACAGACTGCTGTCAACATTCACAGGAACACATTATGCCTCTCGTTTTGTAGTTTGGAGTATATCTGGGGAAATAGAAAAACCCTTATTTTACCACATTATTATTTTGTCTAAAAAATGCCTCTAAAATTATATACAGAATGACAAACATAGATCATTTCTGCGATGTATTACGCACAATACAGAGATGCTATACCATTCTTCACTTGCGGGAAACTTGGTGAACATGGATGAAACCATTGAGAAGTTATATGTACCTAATTTTCTGAAAACGTAGTTTCGAGAAAATGAGAAGAGAATATTCACAGTGTTTTTTACGCATCGTAAGCCTCTTTCAGAACATTCCAGCAGCATAATCTTCCTGGCCAGCTGCTTCTTTATCATCTGTAGACTTCTTCAGGGCCCTTTTTCTTACACTGGCTTCCACAGCTTCAACTACTCGCTGACAATCTATGCCAGACAGAGCAGCTATCCTATTATTTGCTGGCTGGATGCCTAATTTGTCCATTACTTTTATCCTGATGGTTACACCATCATTGAAACACATGACAGCATCCATCGCACCCATTTTGAGTACTGTCCATCCAACAAACACTGTTTTTGGCACTCGTTGCCACACGCAGATGTTGAAACTCTCATTAGGGTTTTGCATACGGCCATGTAGACATTTGCAGAGTAATTTTGTATCTGAAAGGTCCCTGCATATTGGCTTTATTGTTTCCAGGACTGTGGTAGGCAAGACATGTATATGGTGCTATTCCTTGCCTGTCGCATGAGCGTGGCTGGTTTGCAGACATTTGTTCAAAGAGCGTTTAAGACCAAATCAACAACTGAAAAGTAGATAAAAATTTTTTTTGTGAAACGGGATAAAATTGTCTTTCAGATGGTGACAAGAATTGTTTTCGAAAATTTCAGACATTTCAAGTCCATGTCCACTTAACAATAGACATATCAAGTACACTTTTTAAAAAATTAAAGAAAATACGACGCAACAAGAGGGAATTATACCAATGGCGCGGAAATCAGTAGATGTGATATTCATGTACAGACAAATGAAGGAGTCCTATTTCAAAAACTGAATGGTTTATTCACGAGAAAGAGCTACACAAATTGAGCAAGTCTGTAAGAAAATTATCTATGTCTGGCGCTTATGCAAGTAGCTGTTCGGCTGTCATTGATTGATTGACTTGTTGCATGTCATCCAGAGGGATATAGTGCCAAATTCGGTCCAATTGGTGCTGTAGATGAGCAAAATTCAGAGTTGTTTGTAGGGCCCTGCCCATGTTGTTGTTGTGGTGGTCTTCAGCCCTGAGACTGGTTTGATGCAGCTCTCCATGCTACTCTATCGTGTGCAAGCTTCTTCGTCTCCCAGTACCTACTGCAGCCTACATCCTTCTGAATCTGTTTAGTGTATTCATCTCTTGGTCTCCCTCTACGATTTTTACCCACCACGCTGCCCTCCAGTACTAAACTGGTTGATCCCTTCATGCCTCAGAACGTGTCCTACCAACCGATCCCTTCTTCTAGTTAAGTTGTGCCACAAACTCCTCTTCTCCCCAATTCTATTCAATACCTCCTCATTAGTTATGTGATCTACCCATCTAATCTTCAGCATCCTCTTGTAGCACTACATTTCGGAAGCTTCTATTCTCTTCTTGTCTAAAATATGTTTCACTTCCATACATGGCTACACTCCATACAAATACTTTTAGAAACGACTTACTGATAATTAAATCTATACTCGATGTTAACAAATTTCTCATATTCAGAAAGGCTTTCCATGCCATTGTCAGTCTACATTTTATATCCTCTCTACTTCGACCATCATCAGATATTTGGCTCTCCAACTACCAAAACTCCTTTACTACTTAAAGTGTCTCATTTCCTAATCTAATTTCCTCAGCATCACCTGACTTAATTCAACTACATTCCATTATCCTCGTTTTGCTTTTGTTGATGTTCGTCTTACACCCTCCTTTCAAGACACCATCCATTCCTTTCAACTGCTCTTCCAAGTCCATTGCTGCCTCTGACAGAATTACACTGTCATCGGCGAACATCGAAGTATTTATTTCTTCTCAATGGATTTTAATTCCTACTCCGCATTTTTCTTTTGTTTCCTATACTGCTCGTTCAATATACAGATTGAATAGCATCGGGGAGAGGCTACAACTCTGTCTCACTCCCTTCCCAACCACTTTTTCCCTTTCATGTCCCTCAACTCTTATAACTGCCATCTGGTTTCTGTACAAATTGTAAATAGCCTTTCGCTCCCTGTATTTTACCTCTGCCACCCTCAGAATTTGAAAGAGAGTATTCCAATCAACATTGTCAGAAGCTTTCTCTAAATATACAAACGCTAGAAACGTCGGTATGCCTTTCCTTCCTCTTCCTTCTAAGATAAGTTGTAAGGTCAGTATTGCCTCACATGTTCCAGTATTTCTACGGAATCCAAACTGATCTTCCCCGACGGTGGCTTCTACCAGTTTTCCATTCCTCTGTGAAGAATTCGCGTTAGTATTTTGCAGCTGTGCCTTATTAAACTGATAGTTCGGTAATTTTCACATCTGTCAACACCTGCTTTATTTGGGATTGGAGTTATTATATTCTTCTTGAAGTCTGAGGGAATTACGCCTGTCTCATACATCTTCCTCACCAGATGGTAGAGTTTTGTCAGGACTGGCTCTTCCAAGGCTATCTGTAGTTCTAATGGAATGTTGTCTACTCCAGTGGCCTTGTTTCGACTTAGGTCTTTCAGTGCTTTGTCAAACTCTTCACGCAGTATCGTATCTCCCATTTCATCTTCACCTGGAACCTCTTCCATTTCCATAATATTGTCCTCAAGAACATCGGCCCTGTATAGACCCTCTATATACTCTGTCAACCTTTCCGCTTTCCCTTCTTTGCTTATAACTGAGTTTCCATCTCAGCTCTTGATATTCGTGCAAGTGGTTCCCTTCTCTTCAAAAGTTTCTCTAATTTTCCTGTAGGCAGTATCTATCTTACCCCTAGGGAGATAAGCCTCTACATCCTTACATTTGTTCTCTAGCCATCCATGCTTAGCCATTTCGCACTTCCTGTCGATCTCATTTTTAAGAGGTTTCTATTCCTTTTTGCCTGCTTCATTTACTGCATTTTTATATTTTCTCCTTTCATCGATTAAATTCAGTATCTACTCTGTTACCCAAGGGTTTCAACTAGCCTTCGTCTTTTTACCTACTTGATAGTCTGCTGCCTTCACTATTTCATCGCTCAAAGCTACCCATTCTTCTCCTACTGTATTTCTTTCCCCCATACCTGTCAATTGTTCCCTTATGCTCTCCCTGAAACTCTGTACAACCTCTGGTTCTTTCAGTTTATCCAGATCCCATCTCCTTAAGTTCCCACCTTTTTGCAGTTTCTTCAGTTTTAATCTACAGTTCATAACCAATAGATTGTGGTCAGAGTCCACATCTGCCCCTGGAAATGTCATACAATTTAAAACCTGGTTCCTAAATCTCTCTCTTACCATTATGTAATCTATCTGAAACCTGCCTGTATCTTCAGGGTTCTTCCATGTATACAGCCGTCTTTCATCATTCTTGAACCAAGTGTTAGCTATGATTAAGTTATGCTCTGTGCAAAACTCTACCAGACGGCTTCCTCTTTCATTTCTTAGCCCTAATCCCTATTCACCTACTACATTTCCTTCTCTTCCTCTTCCTGCTCTCGAATTCAAGTCACCCATGACTCTTAAATTTTCGTCTCCCTTCACTAATTCAATAATGTCATTTACCTCATCATATATTCATCACTTTCTTCATCATCTGCAGAGCTAGTTGGCATATAAACTTGTACTACTGTAGTAGGCGTGAGCTCCCTGTCTATCTTGGCCACAATAATGCGTCCACTATGCTGTTTGTAGTAGCTTACCCGCACTCCTATTTTTTATTCATTATTGAACCTACTCGTGCATTACCCCTATTTGATTTTGTATTTATAACCCTGTATTCACATGACCAAAAGTCTTGTTCCTCCTACCACCGTACTTCACTAATTCCCACTATATCTAACATTAACCTATCCATTTTACTTTCTAAATTTTATAACCTACCTGACCGATTAAGGGATCTGACATTCCACGCTCCGATCCGTAGAACGCCAGTTTTCTTTCTCCCACCCATAGAGCACCAAATGTTCTCAATAGCGGAGAGATCTGAAGACCTTTCTGACCAAGGTAGAGTATGGCAATCACGAAGACAGTTAGTAGATATCCTTCCAGTGTGCGGGTGGACATTATCTTGCTGAAATGCAAGTCCAAGATGCCTTGCCATGAAGGGCAAAAAATATCGCCCACGTACCGCTCTGCTGTAAGGGTGCAGCGGATTACAACGGAAGTGGCCTTGCTATGAAATGAAATCCCACCCCAAGATATCATATCTGGTTGTCAGACTGTATGGTGGCCAACAGTCACATTGGTAGCCCACTTTTATCTGGGGCGTCTTGAGATACATCGTGGCTTGTCATCGGGGCTCAGCTAGAAGCCAGAATCATCACTGAAGACAATTCTGCTCCTGCTAACGCTCTCCCAGGCCGAATGTACCCAGCACACTGCGGACCATCTTCTGGTTGTACATACATCGATGGTAGTCGGCTTAAGGGGCGCCATGAAGTCAGACTTTCGTCTCTCTAGGTCACCCGTAGTTATAAACTCTGTGTTCGTCGATGGTCCGCTCATTTTTGCCAGCATCGTTGAATAGTTGCGTGGTTTCCTATTCATATGTCGATCGATTGGCCAATTACTCCAACCAGCTTCTTTGAACTCAACTACATTTCTTCTTTCAAATACTGTCATCTGCTGACATTGTCCACGAGCCTGTTTGCAAGGCATAGTTACTGTCAAACTGAGTACACGGAGTGAAATCCTCTAATACTTTATGTGCTGGTATCATCATCACCCCTGTTTACCATTCTTACCAGGTGTGCGGTGACATAGTGCTCCAGCAGTCACACATTCATTCATCGATCGCCGAAGCTTGCAGTTCTTCATTTTCCGTCGATACCTCTGTGAATAACCATTTGTGACCAATTTGAGTCGTTTTAGTGTCTTAGACTGTATATTAGATGTTAAGAACGAAAGAGAAGCGGAATTCTTATAATAAACGTTTAGAATTAGAAATGTGTGCTAGTTACCGTCTACGACTCACTGAAAATGGTTATTTTAAAGCATTCAATTAGGCTCGTTTTCAGTCGTATTACAATGATCATTTCATCGTTGTGTACATGAAATACCTTTATGACGACCTGAACTCTGATGAGGAACTTATAATAATGTGTCTGAATTTTGGTGTAGGAACAGCTGCCGATCTCCGTCAAATAATGAAACCAGATATGTTAGTGGTATTTGATGTGTCGACAGAAGTGCCGACACAGTGTTATTTTAAGGGGCCGATAGGCACGCTATCTAACGCAGACGGGCGTGAAGTCTGGAACAGGTTAACTATTGAATGGTAGCAAGAAAAGTACGTAGCTGCTTTATACTTAACTTTAATGACTCCTTGTGATACATCTCTCTTGACTATACAAATGCGACTCGTAAGATACATGCACTGTTACAATTGGCGCCTTGCTAGGTCGTAGCCATGGACTTAGCAGAAGGCTATTCTAACTGTCTCTCGGCAAATGAGAGGAAGGCTTTGTCCGTATTGTCGCTAGCAATGTCATCCGTACAACTGGGGCGAGTGCTATATCGTATCTCGAAACCTGCCTTGTGGTGGCGCTGGGTCTGCGATCACACAGTGGCGACACGCGGATCCGACATCTACTAAATGGACCGCGGCCGATTTAAGCTACCACCTAGCAAGTGTGGTGTCTGGCGGTGACACCACACGAAGTATCACCAACTCGGCTCGCAGCCCCACGCAACAATCGCAGTCCCTGTCCATACCAAAAACCGTCGAAAAGTAAACGATGCAGATAAACGGACTATCGGCAGGTGCTCCGCAAATCTACTGTAGACTCTGACGAAAACGCATGAACTGTGTCTAGTAATACTCAGATATTCAGAAACCTAACTACCGAAGCACTCAGGCGAAACTAAATAATTTGTCCCTGATTAGGAACTTTTAATACGTCACAAAATCGGTTTACTTTGTGACGCAAACGAAAACGCGAGAACTGTGACTATTAGATATTAAAATTTAACGCAGAAGCCCAAACTAAACTATTAATCAGTTACTTCCCAGTTGTTGCGTCTGTCAGCTACTGCTATAGGCGTTATATACGAGGTAAGGTTGTAGAAAGAGGGGAGAAGATGGGTGAATATGAGTTGAGATATGATATGGCAAGAAGAATTTGACACAGCACTGGAAGATCTAAGTCGACACACGGACCATGGAGTTGACGACATTCCGTGTGAGCTTCTAACATCCGCCGGAGAGTCAGCCATGACTTAACTACTCCATCTCCTATGCAAGAAGTATGAGACAGAGAAAGTAACTTCACACTTCAAGAACAATTTAATAATTCCAATCCCAAAGGCTGCAGGTGTTGAAAGGTGTGAATGTTACCGTATAATCGGCTTAATAACACACGCTTGCAAAATATTGACACAAATTATTTAGAGAAGAATGGAGAAACTAGTAGATGTCGACCTCGGGAAATATTCAGATTGGTTTCCGCAGAAGTCTAGGAACACGCGAGGTAGTACTTACGCTATGACTTACCTTAGAATACAGGTTAAGGGAAGGCCAACTTTTGTTTATAGCTCCTGTATACCCAAAAAATGCTTTAGTCAGTGTTGGCTGTCATATACTCTTTGAAATTCTGAAGGTAATGGAGGTAAAGTAGAGGGACCCAGGGCATATTTACAGCTTGCACAGAAACCAAATGAGAGCAGATGGGTATGAAAGGGAACAGTGCCAGAGAAAGGGAGTAGACAGCGTTGTAGCATATCCCTGGTGTTATTCAATCCGTACGTTAAGGAGACTGTGAATGCAATCAACTAAACAGTGAAATTTTCTCGGAGATGGGAAAGGTCTTGGAAAAGCAATTGAATGGATGGGCAATGTGTTAAAAGTTGGATGTAAGATGAACATCAAGAAAAGCAACACAAGTGTAATGGAATGCAGGAGAATTAATTCAGGGCATGCTGTGGGAAGTAGGATCTGAGTTACTTAAAGTAGTAGATGACTTTTACTATTATGGCAGTGATATAACAGATTATGACCAAAGAAGGAAGGATATGAAATATATACCGGCAATGTTAATAAAAGGGTGTCTGAAGAAGAGAAATTTGTTAATACCGATTGTAGATTTATATGTTGAAAGTCTCTTCTGATAGTTTTTGTCTGGAATGTAGCCATGTACGAAAATGAACCGTGGACATAAATAGTTCACACAAGAAGGGAATAGCGCCTTTGAAATGTGTCACTGTAGCATAACGCTGAAAATTAAATGGGTAGATCACGTAACTAATAGGGAAGTACTGAACATAAATTGGGAGAAAAGAAATATGTGTCATAACTTGGCTAAAAGGAGGAAGAGCTTGACAGGACATTTTTTGAAACGTCGAGTAAAAATTAGTGAAGGAAACCAAGAGATGAATACGGTAACCAAGGATGTAAGTTGCAGTGGTTGTTAGAAGATGCAGACGCTTGCCCAAGATAGAGTACCGTGGAAACCCACATCAAACGAGTTTTCGGACTGTAGACCGCAACAGCAACAGTATTGCCTATGTATTTACGGTCATACAGAACACCACAAGCCACCTTATGGTGGGCCGTACCATGCACCATTACCAGATATTTCATGTAATATTCCATTCGCAAACTGAGCTGGGGAAAAAAGACTATCAATGTGCCTCTGTGCGAGCCCTAATTTATCTTGTCTTCGCGGTCCGTACGCGTAATGCACATTTGTGGCAGTAGAATCGTTCTCAGTCAGTTGTAAATGTCTGTTCTCTAAATTGTCTCGTAAGTGTTTGGTGAAAAGAACGTCGTCTTCCCTTAGGAATTCCCATTGCGTTTACAAAACATCTCTGTAACACTTGCCAGTTGATCGAATCTACCGACAACAAATCTAGCTGCAAGGCTCTGGACTTCTTCGATGATTTCGTTTAATGCGACCAGCTGAGTTTCCCAAACACTCGAGCAATACTCAAGAACTGGTCACTCTTCTGTTCTACTCGCAGTCTCCTTTCTAGAAGAGCTACGCTTTCCTAATACTGTCTCAGTAAACAAAAGCCTTCCCTACTGCAGTCCTTAAATGCTTGTTATATTTCACTTCGCTTTGCAACAAATCGCCTACATATTTAATCCACGTGATTGTGTCAAGTAGGTCAACATAAATTCCAGTTTAATTTAATTGAATTTATTGCAAAGATTTTTAGACCTGTTATTTGGAAACTCTAACAGGTCGTACATATTCGTTAATCATGGTGACATACAACGTTTAAAGTTACGTAGGTAGTAGCAAATCATGTTGACAGCAATCTTCAGTGATACTAATGTAGAAATAAAGCCGGATATTTGAAAGATAATATAAAGTTTAAATAATCAACATTAAATAAAGTGTATTAACTGAGGATCGAAGTGAATGACTTCCTTCTTATATTACAAGATACGTTACTAGCAGCCTCGGAAGAGCTTGAGGTTTTTCGATTAACTCCAACTTTACTTACTTCTAAACCTATTCTTGCTACACTATTCTATATCGCTAACAGTGGTATGTGTGTGTCTCGGCACTCCTCGATTCTACGCATACCCGTGTGGGTGGCCTTTGCATTCTTTCTCTTCTTTCCGTTTTACTTTTCTGTTATTGTTTGCATATCGCAGTCTAACTGTCTGCAGTCTCTCTCTACCTGAAAAAAAGAGACTCTCAGAGCGACATGACCAGCTGAATCTTCCTCTCCACATTCACAGACTGATGTGTTGCTACGTCCCAGTCGAAGCACATGGTTTAGGTATGGATCGCGACCTGTTAACAGCTGCATCATACCTCGAGTAGGCGCAGCGTCGCACAGTTTGAGCCTGTTCCTAGTGCTTGGTAATACGCTATAAACACGCCTTGCCGTACTGCTAGTGTCCCAGTCAGACTACCAATCATCTAAATTCCAGACTGAAGCGCCTAGAACCGCTCGGCCACTATGTGTTCCTGTGATTTCATACACTTGATCATATTGCTCACGGTCCGTCCAAAAGATTGCTGACCTGTAACGTAGTACGATATCCATCCGGCATATCCCGAGGATTACCAGTAAACCTCCGATCGGTACGAAAGCCCCCTGTGAAAGTAAAATTCTATGTACCGACTTGACAGAAAATCCTAGGAAGTTCTGGTCGTACGTTAAATCAGTAAGTGGCTCGAAACAGCATATCCAGACACTACGGGATGATGATGGCATTGAAACAGAGGATGACACGCGTAAAGCTGAAATACTAAACACCTTTTTCCAAAGCTGTTTCACAGAGGAAGACCGCACTGCAGTTCCTTCTCTAAATCCTCGCACAAACGAAAAAATGGCTGACATCGAAATAAGTGTCCAAGGAATAGAAAAGCAACTGGAATCACTCAATAGAGGAAAGTCCACTGGACCTGACGGGATACCAATTCGATTCTACACAGAGTACGCGAAAGAACTTGCCCCCCTTCTAACAGCCGTGTACCGCAAGTCTCTAGAGGAACGGAGGGTTCCAAATGATTGGAAAAGAGCACAGATAGTCCCAGTCTTCAAGAAGGGTCGTCGAGCAGATGCGCAAAACTATAGACCTATATCTCTTACGTCGATCTCTTGTAGAATTTTAGAACATGTTTTTTGCTCGCGTATCATGTCATTTCTGGAAACCCAGAATCTACTATGTAGGAATCAACATGGATTCCGGAAACAGCGATCGTGTGAGACCCAACTCGCCTTATTTGTTCATGAGACCCAGAAAATATTAGATACAGGCTCCCAGGTAGATGCTATTTTTCTTGACTTCCGGAAGGCGTTCGATACAGTTCCGCACTGTCGCCTGATAAACAAAGTAAGAGCCTACGGAATATCAGACCAGCTGTGTGGCTGGATTGAAGAGTTTTTAGCAAACAGAACACAGCATGTTGTTATCAATGGAGAGACGTCTACAGACGTTAAAGTAACCTCTGGCGTGCCACAGGGGAGTGTTATGGGACCATTGCTTTTCACAATATATATAAATGACTTAGTAGATAGTGTCGGAAGTTCCATACGGCTTTTCGCGGATGATGCTGTAGTATACAGAGAAGTTGCTGCATTAGAAAATTGTAGCGAAATACAGGAAGATCTGCAGCGGATAGGCACTTGGTGCAGGGAGTGGCAACTGACCCTTAACATAGACAAATGTAATGTATTGCGAATACATAGAAAGAAGGATCCTTTATTGTATGATTATATGATAGCGGAACAAACACTGGTAGCAGTTACTTCTGTAAAATATCTGGGAGTATGCGTACGGAACGATTTGAAGTGGAATGATCATATAAAACTAATTGTTGGTAAGGCGGGTACCAGGTTGAGATTCATTGGGAGAGTGCTTAGAAAATGTAGTCCATCAACAAAGGAGGTGGCTTACAAAACACTCGTTCGACCTATACTTGAGTATTGCTCATCAGTGTGGGATCCGTACCAGGTCGGGTTGACGGAGGAGATAGAGAAGATCCAAAGAAGAGCGGCGCGTTTCGTCACTGGGTTATTTGGTAACCGTGATAGCGTTACGGAGATGTTTAATAAGCTCAAGTGGCAGACTCTGCAAGAGAGGCGCTCTGCATCGCGGTGTAGCTTGCTCGCCAGGTTTCGAGAGGGTGCGTTTCTGGATGAGGTATCGAATATATTGCTTCCCCCTACTTATACTTCCCGAGGAGATCACGAATGTAAAATTAGAGAGATTAGAGCGCGCACGGAGGCTTTCAGACATTCGTTCTTCCCGCGAACCATACGCGACTGGAACAGGAAAGGGAGGTAATGACAGTGGCACGTAAAGTGCCCTCCGCCACACACCGTTGGGTGGCTTGCGGAGTATCAATGTAGATGTAGATGTAGATGTAGATGTGATCCTCAGAATACGCTCCGCTGAATTCGTCTCATATTGTTTTGTAGCTGCCTAATCTAAGACGAGGTGCCCAGCCGCTGGCAGCGAAGTTGACTATGGCGTTGAAGATAGCTTCGTAGTATCATCGCACCACACGCAACGGTAATTTATCGTCAGCACTGCCGGCACGGACAATCTTGTGTATAATTTTGGCCACTTTCTGAGTAACAGATTTTACGTGTTCTTCAATGTTTCTTTTCTCGTTTAGAAGAGTGCCTAAATATTTATAAACAGTGCTGCCTTAAACAAATATTCCTTCAAACGTCAGGGAACGATTTCTGGCAAGAGAAAGCATTCCTTTCTCAAACATGTATGTGGTTTTATTAACACCTACACTTAGTTTGTTCCTCTTACAACAATGCTGCATCCGAATAAGCACATGTTTCTTCTTTTCCTCCAGGCTCCCCCTGGAGCATAGAAACAACGACTAGAATGTCATCTGATTATGCAACAACAGCTACAATAACATATAACCTGTATAGTAGATGTAATATGGGTTCAGTACCAAGATCCCAGAACAATGGACCACTTACCGAGCCTTGAGGACAGCCTTGGTAACCTTTTTGATTACCTTTCTCTGCTCCGCAAGCCATGGACGCTACAGTAATTTAAAAAGCCCTTGTACACACATTTTCGGACCCTGAGAGCTATAAGGCATACGAACGTCGCAGGTCACCAAAGACTGTCGAATTCTCCTGCAGTGTCAGTCATTGGCGTGACTGCAGACTTCGCTGTCGAATTTTCTACACTCTGAAGAAATCTATTAATCGCTTCACCTATAGACTTTTCTAAAGCCATATTGACACTGGTTGAGACGCAAGAGCTCTCTGCGCTCCTGCAACCGTTCACAGCGCAGACGTTGCTGAACTTTGGCCGAGACGTTTAATAAGCAAACAGGTCCACAGCTTTTCGGTGATGCCTCTTTTTTATTGTTCCTTTTTCGTTCATTACTGGTTTAGCTGGTTTCCATATTTCCCGGATCCTACCTATTCGTAAAGCCTCGAATAGGAATGCTGTTAAATCTAGCACTGTCTGGGGACCTACCATTGGCACGGCTTCAGAGTATACGCCATCCAGATCAGGTGCGTTTGCAGTTTTGAGCTTCGAAATTGCGACAGCAATTTCTTCTTGACCGGACCGTATCACCAACATCTGATTGTCATATTCGTTATTTACTGCATTTATAAGTTGTGCGTGTATCTCAGCATTTGTGTTATCGTCAGGATGCAGGGCAGTTAGCAGATATTCTGGTGACTCTCTCCGTCCAGTCGTCATTGAAATATCCACCTTACGAATTGCGGACATGATAGTAGTTCCCTTAACCTTTTCAGTCAACAATTTATTCAGTCTTTAGCAGATGTCAAATTGCAGGTGCATTCCTTCAGTTTCCTGAAGCAAAGTTTTGAAGCGCGTCTTAATATCCCTGTACTCATGGAGCCTACTACTGCACTCCGATTGCCCTAGAGTATGTTCGTTCTTCTTCTCGATTGTACCCTTCACCTCAGAGTGGAAAGTTCAAGGCTCTAAGGGATCGTAGTCTGATTGTTTACCTTTTTCCTAGGAATATAAATGTCCTGTGCTCTTTGCAAGAGTTCAGTTAGTAATTGAGCACCCAAACCTACATGAACTGGAAGCGATTCCATTCTAAATACTCCGAGGTACACAACTAAGCCATCTCAATCAGATTTAGTGATGCCTAACTCAATTCTGCTTTCCTCAGCTTGTCTTCTGTATTATTATCATTTCCCTCTTCGACGATATTTGTTTTATGGCCACTGTACGTTAGGTACTGGAGCACTTGTCAACTATTAATTTTAGCTGCCGACATGCGGTTTGCTAAAGTGACATCTTTGTTAGTAACTACACCAGCTTATTGTTCGGATGCACTCGGCTGGTCTTCCAGATTTAAAACAATGAGCTGTAGTTCCTGTATTGCTTCCTTTAGTACATCCTTTCGTTCGTCAGTTTGCCTATTGTGCCACAGAAATGATTATGCATCTGTTGTCACAAGGAGACACGCAACTTGTCTATATAGAGAAACCGCTCTGACTTTACCTATATAAGGTACGATAGTGTGAGAGTAATGCTTGCTTACTACAACCCACTTTGTCTGCAGTCCTTCACTTCTATTGTGACCCTGTGCTTGTCCAACAGCGTTGCCACTTTGGGTCACACTGTATTTCCATTCGTAACGACCGTGGCAGTCATTCCCTCATCGTGGCCAGTACCTGTTACTATATCCGCACGAAAATGTGGGATTTCATTCTTTCTGCAGTATGGTTCTTCCAAACAGAACATATTAACACTCAGCTGGTCAGTTAATTTTCGAATTTCAGTCATTGTCAATTTACATCGAGCAGCATTTATCTGTACTATGTTTATCCTTTTACGTGTTTCGATTGCCAACAAAGCAATTCGGAGAAGGAAGGCCTGGTTCAAAGAAAAAGCGTCCAAATCCTTATATAAAATCCACGTATTAATGCTCAGTGTCGAATGGTCCTTTTACTTTCTTAAACGCCTGTCGAAGGAGGCCACATAATTATTTAAACTCAATGTATATGTTATTTACTCTGAAAAGAATTCTGTGTAGTGCATCTGGTGTAGGATACGTAATAGATTTTCCTTTCTGATGCCCACCTCTGAAAATATGTCTTAGAGCAACCTGCAACACACTGGGAGCCTCCAAACTACTTAATAAGACATTCACTTCTAAATTATTATCAGATTTCTATGTGTGTAATTGAAAATCATTTTAGTAGGACTCGAAATATTAGAAATACTTTTTTGTATTTCATAGGAGTACCTGATTTTCATTGCACTTCACTGTTTTGCGATTGTTGTACTCGTTAGTGTTACTAAGGTCACCGCACACCTCTTCAAGCGCAAATGGGGGGAGGTTCTGCAGATGATGGCGAAGCTTCTTGGGTGTCTACTGGTACTGCACATGCGGTGTCAATGTCATCATAACCATCATCATTATCATTATCATAACATTTGGCGCGAGTTCCTCGTAGATGCGGCGTCGGCCTGGGGCAGGAGAATCCCGTTGCTGGGGTTGCTGCATCGGGAACAGCTCTTCTGTCAGCAGCCGCCGCAGCTTGGGTTGATGCAAGTGCTTCACAAATCGTCTCTCCCCGAACGAAGTTCACGAACTTCATCTGGTGTGATTTCTCACGTGATGAGCAAGTGCTCTACTCGAAGCAGGATACATCACTGAAGACAGTTATACTCCAGCCAATGCGACTCCACCCCGCGTGTGCCCGACACCACTGATAACGTGGTATTAGGTGCACGTAGGTCAATGGTAGGCGGCGAGGGGGACGCCGAGAGCTCAGCATCCCTTCTGTGAGCCGCCTTTTATTAGTCTCAGAGGTCACTGAAGCATTAGTTGCACGTCGGGTTGATGATAATGGTGTCCGTGTCTCTCTGGCGATTACTCGGTCCTCTCTGTCAGCTCTCTGGGTCGACCGCTTCCTTCTTGACGCTGTGTTCAGCGTGGCGATGAAATGATGAATAAGACAACACAACACCCAGTCCCTGAGCGGAGAAAATCTCCGACCCAGCCAGAATTCGAACACGGGCCCCTTAGAACAGCAGTGCATCACGCTGACCTTTCAGCTGTCAGGGCGCACTAAATGCTGACATCTACATATATTGTTCAGTAACTGGCTGCGAGTATGGTTATGTCCAACTGAGTACACAGAATGAACTTTAGCAAAAGTTTTAAGGCCTCGTATCGACAAGTACCCTGTTTACTGTGTCTGTGCCCAAGTACGTCGATCGCCAAATCCTGTATAACTATCATCTTGTAACGTTTGTATCACTCCTTCATTGTGCATCATTTTTTGTGTTAGAGTGGTTATTAGACATTAATAACGAAAGATAAACAGAGTTCCTGTGATAAACGTTTGTAATCAAAAATTTGTGATACTAGCCATCTACGAACCTTCGAAAATTGTCACTGTTTAATTCATTTTGATAGGCTTGTTTTCAGTTTATCACAATATGACCATGTCATCATTACGAGGTGGAAAGCACGCGGCTGTATCATTTATTAGTGTGTCCGTTCCTCGTCTTTATGACGTCTTGAACTCGGCTGAAGATACTTTCAGTAAGGTTAAAGAATCCACCATAGGCGGAACTAAACTCTAATTTTCCCAAAATATAGTTCATTGGTGAAAATTGTACACTCGTTTGCGCCAACAATTCAAACACAATTATCACTCAAAAGTGACTAACAGGCTGATTTTCTTTATCCAACAACTCAAATCGTCGAAATTGGTCGAATTTTCCACAAAATCATATTCACAAAGTTCCACTGCTACACACGGAAACCAAGTTCCACAAGAGTTTACTTTTAGTATGTGCACAGTGACATAGATCCTTGAAAAAACTGAACACAGTCGATGTTCTGCCAAAGTTTGTGAACCAAATTACAACATCCGATCATGAAGACTGGACGTCGATGGTGCTGCAGAGGCAAGGCGGTGTTCTTGAGGAGGCAGCTGGTCGACAGCAGGAAGTGGATGTCCATCTGTACCTCTGGCTCGACGAGAGCTCACTTTTGCACAGTGATGCGCGGGCCTAAATATTGCCGCACAGCTGGATATCGCAGGAACTATTTCGGGTCACATGATTCGCAGATGGGTCGTCCAACATACCCCATCCCTCACCCCCCCACCCTACCCAACACACACAGAGTTCGTGGTTTTTATGGCGCTGCTAGAGACGCCTAGTGGAACAACTGCAGAACTGTTTTCTTGTTTTCTGGTTCAGAGCAGTTGCGTGGGTTGTAGGCAGATCAGGACTTTTTGCGCCAGATGGGGTGTGACCCATACAGGTGGAACGCCGTGACATGCCAGAGGTGCGTGAACTTCTGTGTATGACTAACTGCCCATTCTTCAGCAGGAACCGAAACCAGAAACGACAGCGATAGTGCACTTTGAGGTCAGGATTTACTTTGAGGTCTGGATTTAAGTCGACTTCCAATCGCAATCCAATGAGTTATTGGTTATAAGTGAAACATGGCGATGGCCAATCAATTTCTAGGACGTTATATAAAATGCCTAAAAAGACAAGTCATTGTAGAAAGGCAGGAGATACTGGACTCAGTTGAAGAAAGAAGGAAATGGGAAAATGCAGCAGACGAAGCAGCAAACAGGAAACACATACAGTCTGCAAACCTCTATTTTTCTTTACTCCGCCGTAGTGGGGATCCAAAACACTCGGGCAGTATTCAGGAATTTGTCGCACTACTGTTCTATATACAGTCCTCTTTGTAGATGAACTACACTTTCCTAAGACTCTCCCAGTAATCCAAAGCCACTCCTACTACTGTTCTCATGTGCTCGTTTGACTTCATATCGCTTTACAACTTTACGCCTAGAAATTAATCCCCTTTCATCTGCATTAAGATATATCTCTTCACATTTAGAACAAGTTACCCTACATCACACTAAAAGGAAATTCTTAGCCATCATATACCCATGTACAGTCACAAAACGATGATACAGTCCTCTTACCTGTTATACTAAAAGGTCACCTCAAGCCTTAGCAGACTTCTCCCCACCCTATCCAATGTTGTCCACAAATCATTGCCTCACAGATGCTGCTTTATGACTTGGTGTTTTGTCATCCTTACATAAACAATCCTGGTCTCCATATGTTTCCCTACTGTAGACAGTACATTATGCTGTAAAATGTGTTATTCTTCAGCGTTTAAAGCTTATTAATTGCAACAATTGGAGCACACCATAACCAAGGAAAACACCCCAATTCCGTGACACCACATCCTTAGTTCTTCATTTTTGGCGATATACAGGGTGAGTCACTAATTATCGCCACCTAGAATAACTCCACAAGTATGATGGTAGCTGAGATGATTGTGGGACAAAAGATGTATAGGACAACGGGGGCCATAATATGACGTTGATTTTTTGATGCTAGATGGGGTCGCGTCAGAGATAAGAAGGTCAACTTTGTTTCTTTACATGGGATGCTATAGTTTGGTACTTATTATCTGATAGTGGCTATCGAGACGAATCCAATGACGTGTAACAGCGATGGCCGGCCGATGTGGCCGCGCTGTTCTAGGCGCTTCAGTCTGGAACCACGCGACCGCTTATATCGCAGGTTCGAATCCTGCCTCGCGCATGGGTGTGTGTGATGTCCTTAGGTTAGTTAGGTTTAAGTAGTTCTATGTTCTAGCGGACTGATGACCTCAGATGTTAAGTCCCATAGTGCTCAGCGCCATTTTGTAATAGTAATGTATTTGAATGTCAACGAAGGAGGAAAAGGTGGCATGAACGACCAGTTACAGAAGGCATTCGAAGTGATGCCCATTCGTATCAATGCAATGCTGTAATCTTCTTATCACCGACTGAGTGGTATTCCTTATCACTTCGGCATTTATCGAAGCACATACTGTGACATTCTCTCTCGTATATCGTGCAAACAGTAAATATTCACCGAATACGGCGTATGCATCCAAGGTGCCATTGACATGTAAACACCATTCCACGGTTTCGCAATACAACTCTAATAGGAACGGTAAGACTAGTATCGTCGAATCAAGCAAATGTGAATGATGTATTCCTTCGAAGAACAAGTCGATATGCTTCTCATTTATGGAGAATGCCAACGAAATTCAGTGAGAGCTAGAGACATTCGCTGAAAGATAATCTTAACGTAGTCACCCTACACGATGTACATTTGAATATGTGTGTGATAAATTGAAAACAACTGGATTTTTAATGCATCGGAAACATATCCGGCAAAGGAAAGTTACTAACGAGGAAACAGAAACTGGTACTCTTGCCACTGTGGTTCGGGATCCTTGTGTTAGTTCGTGTCAAATCGCAAGGGAATCTGGCGTGAGCAAGAGTACTGTCGTTCATGCTCTGAATCGCCATAAATATCATCCTTACCATACCATTCTCTACCAAGAATTAACTGGTAGACTGTATGCGTCGCATTGAATTCTGCAGATGGCTCAGCTTCAGATTTAAAGGAATGACACATTTATTAATTTGATTTTATTTACTGACGAGCCTACGTTCACAAACAATGGAAATGTTAATTTGCATAACATGCATTACTGACAACTGAAGATCCATGTTGGCTGGGGTAAGTTACAAACCACACACCGTGGACGGTGGATGTATGGTGCCGGATTCTGAAGGACAGAATTATAGGCCCCTATTTCATCGAAGGAAATCTTAATGGTAGGAAGTACACCACATTCCTGCAAGAAACATTAGGTCAGTTATTGGAAGAAGGAACAGGGAACAGAATGTGGTATCAACACGATTGGTGTCCGGCACATTTTTCGCTCGTGGCTAGAAATGAGTTGCAGAGCCAATTCCCAGATCGTTGGATTGGACGCGGAGATGTGTCATGGCCGTCTCGTTCACCACACTTGACGCCTCTGGACTTTTTCTTGTGGGGATTCGTAAAAGACATTGTTTATAAAGAAGTTCCATCAACACCGGAACTCTGGATAATTTTTATCAGACAGTATACTTCTGAAACAGTGCACCCTCATTTAGTTTATCCCTAATGTTCCATACTGTCGTGTTTAGACATTCTTGCAGAGAAGGTATCTCGTAAAGTAAATAGCTAATGGTGTACACCTCATTCGTATCTCAACACCAGTTACTTCAAGTACTAGCAACTAATATCATAACACGACAAATATTGCTGCCTTCCCTTTCGTTAAGCGCAACTTTCTATTCTCTGCCGATGAAATTCCTCTGTAGACAGTAAAGCAATAAAATTTTTGGACTTGTGGTTTCGCTGCAGGAGGCCAAGTTTATATAACCACTAAGGCATAGGTATGCCAACGATGCTGCCTCAGGACTGTGCAAGGGCGATTAATTATAGCGGAGACCACAGTGGGGTGGACAGGAGGAGAAGGGGAGAGGAGTAGATGAAGTAGGTACCTGCAGCCGGCTGCAAGCAGATTCTGCCGCACCTGCTGGATTTCTGCCTTGATGTGCGTTTCTCCACCTGTCTAGTTCCAGGTAGTGGGCGTCTCACTCCCTTCACACTCTGGGAACTCACCAGCAGAAATTCGTTGCCCTGATTTCGAAGCAGGCACCGTAAACACTGCAAAATCAGCATAACAGCCCATGCATTCAAACTGCTCACAAGGATAATATGCAGAACAATGGAAAAAGTTGAGGATCTGTTATTTGAGGATCACTTGGAGTTTAGGCACGAGAGAGACAGTTCTGACGTTGCGCTTCATGATAGAAGCAAGACATGAGAAAAATTAAGACACATTCATAGGATTTGTCGAACTAGAAAAAGTGATTGACACTCTAAAATGACACAAGACAATCGAAATTCTGATCAAAGTAGGAGTAAGGTACGGGACGTGTAATACACAGTATGTACAAGAACCTAGAGAGAATGGTAAGAATGGAGGAGACATAACGAAATGCTTCAATTAAAAGTGGTGTAAGAGAGGTGATGCTGTCTTTCGCCCATACTACTCACTGTCTACATCGTAGAACCCACGACGGAAATGGAAGAAAGTTTCCAAAGTGTGCTCACAATTCACAGTAAGAAATTACCACTGATACGATTCGCTGATGCCATTGCTATCCTTGGTTGAAATGAATTACAGGATCTATTGAATGAAATGAATAGTGTTATGAGTACAGAATAGGTACTTAGAGTAAACTGAAGAGAGACGAAAATAATTAGAAGTAGAAGAGAAACAGAACAGCGAGAAAACATCACAACTTGGGATCAAGAAGTACACGAAGTTATGGAACTTTGTTATCTTGGAAGCAAAACGACCCATCAACCCATCTTGGACGAGGCAAGAAGGACATATAAAGCAGAGTAGCACAGGAAAAGGAGGCGTTCCTGGACAAAGAAATCAACTGGTAACAAACGTATGTCGTAAGTTGAGTACGAAATTAATGAGGATGTACGTTTGTAGACCGCATGGTACAGAAGTGAATTATTTCCTGTGAGGAAACCGAAAACGAAGAGAATCCAAGCGTTCGCGACGTGTGCGATAGAAGAATGTTGGAAAGTAGGTGGACTGATAAGAAATGAGGAAATTCACATCTACATCTATATCTACGCGATTACTCTGCTATTCACAATGAAGTGCTTGGCAGAGGGTTCAGCGAACCACCTTCATGCTGTCTCTATACCGTTCCACTCCCGAGCGGCACTCGGGAAAAACGAGCACTTAAATTTTTCTGTGCGAGCCCTGATTTCTCTTGTTTTATCGTCTTGATCATTTGTCCCTATGTAAGTTAGTGCCAACAGAATGTTTTCGCAATCGGTGCAGAAAACTGGTGATTGAAATTTCGTGAGGAGATCCCGTCGCAACGAAGAACGCCTTTGTTTTAATAATTTTCATTTCAATTCATCATGTCTGGGCCACTATCTCCCCTATTTCGCGATAATACAAAACGAGCTGCCCTTCTTTGTACTTTTCCGATGTCATCCGTCAGTACCACTTGATGCGGATGCCACACCGCACAGCAATACTCCAGAATATGGCGGACAAGCGTGATGTAAGCAATCTTTTCAGTACACCTTTTGCACCTTCCACGTGTTCTGCCAATGAATCGCAGTCTTTGGTTTGCTCTACCCACAATATTATCTATGTGATCGTTCCAATTTAGGTTATTTGTAGTTGCAGGCCCTAAGTGTTTAGTTGAATTTACAACCTTCAGATTCGTGTGACTTACAGCGTAATCGAAATTTAGCTGATTTCTTTCAGTACTCAAGTGAATAACTTCACACTTTTCTTTATTCAGGGTCACTTTTCGCACCATACAGATATCTTAACTAAATCATTTTGCAAGTCGCTTTGATCATCTGATAACTTTACAAGAGGTAAACACAACATACACCCATAGCGAAAACTATGGGAACGGCAAAACTGCATGCGTCTCTTAGGGACATATATTTCTCATCAGATGCCTCCCGTATTACAAGCATGGAGATGTCTACCGCCAACAGGATGAAACGGAAAAGTGTATCAAATGCAGAGGCTGATGGCTGTTTCAGTAGACAACATTCTGTCGGCACGCTACAATCATCGTCAGTCACTGCAGTGCAGAACTGCAGTACAATGGCGATAATTGAACGAGTAAAATAAACTGACTTGGGAAAGACGGAATGCAAGTGATGTGACAAAACAGTAATTGTCTCGACCTGAAACTACGATATCACCTGTCGGGCTTGAACTGTGACGTATTGGTGTTGTGGCGGGTGATGTCACACGTGTGCAGAGCGTTGGTTTGTTTTCGTTAGGGACGTTTGTATTGTCACCTTATGCTGTGTTTGTAGTCTATATTGGATAAATACATAGTGGTGCAAATTTTGATGGAAAGATGAGATTACGGTGTTCTCCACTTACGCTCCTAATCAACTAGAGTTTAAACGTTATCTTTTGTTGTCTTGGTAACGCGAGTACACAGTGATTATAACTTATGTGGAATTCGGCACATATTTTTTTCAAAGGTGAGCCAACCTGTAATGTAATGAAATTAATAACTTAGCGAATACTAATAGTAATATTACTGAAATAAAGAACGCTGATAGATCGACAATAAAGAAAAATGAATGTCTTCAGAAGGATATGGTAAAAAGAAGACTGACTATTCTAACGTAAAGTGTGAGGAACGTGATGTTAGTAATTGAAAGCAATGTACAAAGATGTAGCAGAACTAGTTGAGTTGGGTTGCCTACAGAATGAAGTCGCCAGATCCATTTTAGCGCGTAGCAACTCACACAAAAAGTATTTACGAGTAGTTTCAGGGATTTTGCAATTTTCTGTTGAGCTGTATTGGTGAACACATGTTACTGCATTTTGTCCATCTCGCAATTTAAACCTTTCTGTATCGGTATTGGAGTATTCGTTGTTGTTACTATATTTCGTTAATTTTCGTGATATTTGCTACCTGTACTTTTTCGCTTTCTATACTGATATTTCTTTTTGATTTCTGTATTGGTGTTATGAGAATATAACTCCCCAGATTCCCCTTCAGGCCCAATATTTATTATTTCGAATTTTTAAGTTACTGAATTGATTTTTATATTTTGGTTTTATAGGAACTGTTGAATATGACGTCCTAATCGCCATTTTTAAATCAAAGTTGTGTTGCATCTTGCGGCTAGTGATGATGTTATTTATCAAAGTGGACGGGTGTTATCGAAGGCTCTCGTCTTCCCCAATAATTAACCATACTTGAGACACAGTGCCGTACCCCCGGCCGCGAGAGTTCGCCCCTGTTTGGTCTTAGGAGGGGAGGGGCGCACACAGCGCCGGCTGTCACCTCCACATGAAGTCACGTAATGCGTTATTACGTCGCAGGCTGACAGGTATTGGACGGGTGAAGTAATTGCAACGGTTAAACGCTCGAGCGATGTGATGTGGTGCTGTAACGACATAACAACACAAGTTTTCGCCCCAGATGTAGGCACTCCCGTTATACAGTAGTAGGCAAGCATAAGTTCTCTACATTATGTAATTTTGCTGCAGGCGATTTTATCGAGTGCGCTACTGCCAAGGCACCCATGTTGATTAGTTTGATTCTGTTTAGAGCGAAGATAACAGAATATCTTGTAGTAGTGAATCCTGTCGTAGGTGTTCTACAGATGACCAGGATGAAGCCAGAGCATTGTCGACTTGGACTACTCTTACATGGGATGAGTTTCTTACGAGAATGAATACTGTGGAAAGTCATTTAGACTTCTTATGGGAATTTTGTGGATTGTCACCGGGAGACGGAACTCATTAAAAAACGACCAACGTTTATTTCCCGTTTTAATTATAGGACCATTCTACGAAATGTACGAAACTACTACGATCAGGAAAAACATGTAGTTCGTTAGATGGCAACTGACGATACATCAGGGTATTATTTTGTTCCCTTCCTGGGTTGAAGAACACATGCTACTAGTCACTGTTACAGAAAGATATTTAAGTACAATTACTGTTGGCAATTACTTTGATTTTTGCAGTGTTATGTGGTATGTGATTGTTGTGAATTTTACAAAATGCAGTAGCTTTGTATTCACAGTTTGGCTTAGAAGGCCAAAAATTTCCTTGTGAGATGCTCACAGTTTCTCTGAGAGATAGCTACAGAGTATCCGACAATCGCAGAGGAGGAGTGCTCCAAGCTGCAACTGATTTGGAAATTATTGTAAAGTTCGACATACTTTGACACTCGACAGCAAGGCCGGCCGGGGTGGCCGAGCGGTTCTAGGCGCTACAGTTGGAACCGCGCGACCGCTACGATCGCAGGTTCAAATCCTGCCTCGGGCATGGATGTGTGTGATGTCCTTATGTTAGATATGTTTAAGTAGTTCTAAGTTCCAGGGGACTGATGACCTTAGCAGTTAAGTCCCATAGTGCTTAGAGCCATTTGAACCATTTTTTTCGACATCAAGACGTCTCAACATTCCATTTGTTGTTATGGAAACAGGAACTATTTGCAGGAAAAGTAGTTCTATATGACCTAGTTAACCAATAATAACTTACTACGCGTACGTGGTGTTGTTAAGTAAAACTGCAACAGTATTCGTTACATGGGACCTTTTCAGATTCTAGAAAAATAATACAAATAAGTGTAGCCATTCTGAAACTAAGACCGTATTTGAGCTCATAAATCCAACAAAGAAAGGTTCTCAAGCAGCACTGGAGCGTTTTCATATAACGAGTTCTGACAGCTGCCATCTAACAACTTTGTGTCGAATTCGCCTGAAACACTGCAAGAAGGGTAAAGTATCGTTAGATGAATAACTACACCAGCAACAGATATGTTCGAAAACTTTCACGAATTAGTCATTACAGCCAGGAGATTTATCGATTTGCCTTGTGTTTATCCCCACTTACGAGTGAACCATGACTTAGGTTTTATTTCAGGTACTTCACTGCACATTCAAAAGGCCGTAGTAACACTCTCATAGAATTTAAACTTTCGCTTAAGTTTTCTTCAGATTTCATTTTTATTTCGTTTCATTATCCTTCAGCTAATGTAAATCAACCGTTCACAAATTTAGCACTTTTACATCTTCGGAATATGAGATACCTATGTTCGTCCTTCCATTTAACAAATGGTTCGTACAGTACCTTTAAATTCTACGGCTTTGTCCGCTGTGTTATATTAACGTCACCAGTTTCTACTTTTGATGTAACAGATCAGAGTGCTCCCGAAAGGTTCGTCTACTCCCATGTAATGTTAGCAAACAGGGGGGATCAGTGAAGTTTTGTTCCTACCGGACCTGATTATCATGTAGCCCACACATGTTTCTAATGGGGCTTATTAAATTTAAATTGTATCGAATGAAGAATAAGCTAAAATGCATCAGTTTATTTGTTGTGGTGGCAATATATTTAGAAAATACGTTAAAATGGTTCATACCAGCAATCTACTGAATGAAATCACAAGAATAAACAAATTCAGGAGGTGTGTAGCTAACTTTTTCGTAACTATTAGGAAGAGAGTTATTGAAATGTACAAGTCACAGTGCTGTTCAAGGTAGAATAAAAGTGTGTGGAGTTGGAGACGATGTATGGTTGTATTTAGCAGTAGACGGTTTTGCTATCACATTATTCTGGAAAAAAAGATATTCCGGTCTGGCAGACCTTAAGCACAGTGTAAACAAGAACATTCTGAAAGTTATTTAGAAAACTTTGACGAATACAATTCACATTACTATTCCATTATCGTACTGCATAACACCGAGACGACTTAAAAAGAAAAATTATTTGTTTCACCATATTTTGCTTCCATATCTGAAAACCATCAAGTGCAGTACCGAATTACCTATTAATTTTGTTTTATGTCACCCTATAATAGTCTTTTGTGCTGTAGGCCGTGAGTTGTTACCTGCCATTTCCATTTTTTATGTATTCCTTCTACTGTTAGCAGCTACTATGAACTACATTGTGCTTTATCATAGAGACTAGAAAATACTCCTTCTTTTACTACTGAATTTACATGTGTGTACCAAACTTTTTCGCCTAAAGGTACTAGGCATTTCAGAAGTCTATAATATACAATATATTTCTAAGCAGTTTTTATCTACGCATAATGTAAACTGAACCTGACAAAAAATGGTCCAAATATTAACAATGTTATCATGAAATCATTACTGGTTTTAAGTTACGCATTCTGATTTCGTCATATTTACTATGCAACAAACATTCTCTGTATCACTTTTGCTTCTTTTGTTGCTGCGTTATTATTTCACACAAAAGTCCTTAGAAACATGTAAGGTAAGTAACTTATCATTGTTATATAACAAAGTACGTTAAAATTCTCCAAATATTTTTAAACTATTTCATTATTTTTGAGACAGCATTACTGTGTCATTTTCTTCGGGTTCAAGTTAACTGTACATCAATGAATATTGGGTAATACTTTAGACTGTGACAAAATCCTAGCGTCAAGGTGATCCAGACTTACGTGCTGCGCATCTGGCTCATGTCGTACCCCCATAAATCTCCCAAACGACTCTTCTTTAGTTTTGGTGAAATAAATAAAAAATGAAATAAAAACGTGCCTTCTGCAACAGCATTTTCCTCAGCAACGTTAGCCCCGAAAGTAAATTTTAACGTCATAACAAATCATAGTGCATAAGGGCCAAAGTATAAATAGCAGCGGGGATGAACTCTCTCTGAATTCTCAGTCGATCTTAAGGCACCATTAATTTCTTTGTTTACTCCTTTGAGGTTACATCCACATGCTAATCAATTGTTGTTTGCCAATGCAGTCCAGTGAATTGCAACATCAGTTTGATTACACTAAGCGTGCTTTTATTTATGTGTCCCACGCAAAGACACTCGCCATGCTTCTGTTATAAGCAGCATCTGAGTTTGTTTGCGTACCCACTACTTCATAAACAGATACACAGATAAACCAGAATGTTATGGCCGCCGATCTACTGTCGATATAAATCCGTTCAGGCGATAGCAGCGACACATGGCGAGGAATGACTGCTAGTCAGACAAACGCACGGTGCATGTTGTATATCACAAGGGCTAGAGCGTGATGGAATGGAGTGTGTTGAGCGGTTCGATGAACACAGTCCCGATTTCCTATTATTTGCTGGCTGGATGCCTAATTTGTCCATTACTCGTTGCTACACGCAGATGTTGAAACTCTCGTTAGGGTTTTGCGTACGGCCATGTAGACATTTGCTGAGTAATTTTGTATCTGAAAGGTTCCTGCATATTGGCTTTATTGTTTCCATGACTGTGGCAGGCAAGAAATGTATATGGTGCTATTCCTTGCCTGTCGCATGTGGCTGGTTTGCAGACATTTGTTCAAAGCGTTTAAGACCAAATCAACAACTGAAAAGTAGATAAAAAATACATTTTTGGAAACGGGATAAAATTGTCTTTCAGATGGTGACAAGAATTTTTTTGATGCAGCTCTCCATGCTACTCTATCGTGTGCAAGCTTCTTCGTCTCCCAGTACCTACTGTAGCCTACATCCTTCTGAATCTGCTTAGAGTATTCATCTCTTGGTCTCCCTCTACGATTTTTACCCTCCACGCTGCCCTCCAGTACTAAATTGGTGATACCTTCATGCCTCAGAACATGTCCTACCAACCGATCCCTTCTTCTAGTCAAGTTGTACCACAAACTCCTCTTCTCCCCAATTCTATTCAACACCTCCTCATTAGTTATGTGATCTACCCATCTAATCTTCAGCATTCTTCTGTAGCACCACATTTCGGAAGCTTCTATTCTCTTCTTGTCTAAAATATGTTTCACTTCCATACATGGCTACACTCCATACAAATACTTTTAGAAACGACTTCCTGACACTTAAATCTATAATCCATGTTAACAAATTTCTCTTCTTCAGAATCGCTCTCCATGCCATTGTCAGTCTACATTTTATATCCTCTCTAATCGACCATCATCAGTTATTTTGCTCTCCAAATAGCAAAACTCCTTTACTACTTTAAGTGTCTCATTTCCTAATCTAATTTCCTCAGCATCACCCGACTTAATTCAACTACATTCCATTATCCTCGTTTTGCTTTTGTTGATGTTCGTCTTACACCCTCCTTGGAAGACACTATCCATTCCGTTCAACTGCTCTTCCAAGTCCTTTGCTGCCTCTGACAGAATTACAATGTCATCGGCGGACATCGACGTATTTATTTCTTCTCAATGGATTTTAATTCCTACTCCGCATTTTTCTTTTGTTTCCTATACTGCTCGTTCAATATACAGATTGAATAGCATCGGGGAGAGGCTACAACTCTGTCTCACTCCCTTCCCAACCACTGCTTCCCTTTCATGTCCCTCAACTCTTATAACTGCCATCTGGTTTCTGTACAAATTGTAAATAGCCTTTCGCTCCCTGTAATTTGCCTCTGCCACCCTCAGAATTTGAAAGAGAGTATTCCAATCAACATTGTCAGAAGCTTTCTCTAAATATACAAACGCTAGAAACGTCGGTATGCCTTTCCTTCCTCTTCCTTCTAAGATAAGTTGTAAGGTCAGTATTGCCTCACATGTTCCAGTATTTCTACGGAATCCAAACTGATCTTCCCCGACGGTGGCTTCTACCAGTTTTCCATTCGTCTGTGAAGATTTCGCGTTAGTATTTTGCAGCTGTGACTTATTAAACTGATAGTTCGGTAATTTTCACATCTGTCAACACCTGCTTTCTTTGGGATTGGAATTATTATATTCTTCTTGAAGTCTGAGGGAATTTCGCCTGTCTCATACATCTTCCTCACCAGATGGTAGAGTTTTGTCAGGACTGGCTCTTCCAAGGCTATCTGTAGTTCTAATGGAATGTTGTCTACTCCAGTGGCATTGTTTCGACTGAGGTCTTTCAGTGCTCTGTCAAACTATTCTCGCAGTATCGTATCTCCCATTTCATCTTCACCTGCATTCTCTTCCATTTCCATAATATTGTCCTCAAGAACATCGGCCCTGTATAGACCCTGTATATACTCCGTCAACCTTTCCGCTTTCCCTTCTTTGCTTATAACTGGGTTTCCATCTGAGCTCTTGATATTCATGCAAGTGGTTCCCTTTTCTTCAAAAGTTTCTCTAATTTTCCTGTAGGCAGTATCTATCTTACCCCTAGGGAGATAAGCCTCTACATCCTTACATTTGCCCTCTAGCCATCCCTGCTTAGCCATTTCGCACTTCCTGTCGATCTCATTTTTGAGAGGTTTCTATTCCTTTTTGCCTGCTTCATTTACTGCATTTTTATATTTTCTCCTTTCATCGACTAAATTCAGTATTTCTTCTGTTACCCAAGGATTTCTACTAGCCTTCGTCTTTTTACCTACTTGATAGTCTGCTGCCTTCACTATTTCATCGCTCAAACCTACCCATTCTTCTCCTACTGTATTTCTTTCCCCCATTCCTGTCAATTGTTCCCTTATGGTCTCCCTGAAACTCTGTACAACCTCTGGTTGTTTCAGTTTATCCAGATCCCATCTCCTTAAATTCCCACCTTTTGCATTTTTTCAGTTTTAATCTACAGTTAATAACCAATAGATTGTGTTCAGAGTCCACATGTGTCCCTGGAAATGTCATACAATTTAAAACCTGGTTCCTAAATCTCTCTCTTACCATTATATAATATATCTGAAACCTTCCAGAATCTTCAGGGTTCTTCCATGTATACAGCCTTCTTTCATGGTTCTTGAACCAAGTGTTAGCTATGATTAAGTTATTCTCTGTGCAATATTCTACCAGACGGCTTCCTCTTTCATTTCTTAGCGCTAATCCCTATTCACCTACTACGTTTCCTTCTCTTCCTTTTCCTGCTCTCGAATTCCAGTCGCCCATGACTATTAAATTTTCGTCTCCCTTCACTAATTCAATAATTTCTTTTACCTCATCATATATTTCATCACTTTCTTCATCATCTGCAGAGCTAGTTGGCATATAAACTTGTACTACTGTAGTAGGCGTGAGCTCCCTGTCTATCTTGGCCACAATAATGCGTCCACTATGCTGTTTCTAGTAGCTTACCCGCACTCCTATTTTTTATTCATTATTGAACCTACTCGTGCATTACCCCTATTTGATTTTGTATTTATAACCCTGTATTCACATGACCAAAAGTCTTGTTCCTCCTGCCACCGAACTTCACTAATTCCCACTATATCTAACTTTGACCTATCCATTTCACTTTGTAAATTTTATAACCTACCTGACCGATTAAGGGATCTGACATTCCACACTCCTATCCGTAGAACGCCAGTTTTCTTTCTCCTGCACATAGAGCAGCAAATGTTCTCAAAAGCGGAGAGATCTGAAGACCTATCTGACCAAGGTAGAGTATGGCAATCACAAAGACAGTTAGTAGATAACCTTCCAGTGTGCGGGTGGACATTATCTTGCTGAAATGCATGTCCAAGATGCCTTGCCATGAAGGGCAAAAAATTTCGTCAACGTACCGCTCTGCTGTTAGGGTGCAGCGGATTACAACGGAAGTGGCTTTGCTATGAAATGAAATCCCACCCCAAGATATCATATCTGGTTGTCGGACTGTATGGTGGCCAACAGTCACATTGGTAGCCCACTTTTATCTGGGGCGTCTTGAGATACATCGTGGCTGGTCATTGGGGCTCAGCTAGAAGCCAGAATCATCACTGAAGACAATTCTGGTCCAGCCAACGCTCTCCCAGGCCGAATGTACCCAGCACACTACGAACCATCTTCTGGTTGTACACGAGCCTGTTTGCAAGGCATAGTTACTGTCAAACTGAGTACACGGAATGAAATCCTCAAATACTTTATGCGCTGGTATCATCATGACCCCTGTTTACTATTCTTGCCAAGTGTGCGGTGACATTGTGCTCCAGCAGTCACACATACATTCATCGGTCGCCGAAGCTTGGAGTTCTTCATTTTCCGTCGATACCTCTGTGAATAACCATTTGTGACCGATTTGAGTCGTTTTCGTGTCTTAGACTGTATATTAGATGTTACGAACGAATAAGAAGCGGAATTCTTATACGAGGGCAGTTCAATAAGTAATGCAACACATTTTTTTTCTGAAACAGGGGTTGTTTTATTCAGCATTGAAATACACCAGGTTATTCCCCGATCTTTTAGCTACACAACACTATTTTTCAACGTAATCTCCATTCAATGCTACGGCCTTACGCCACCTTGAAATGAGGTCCTGTATGCCTGAACGGTACCATTCCACTGGTCGATGTCGGAGCCAACGTCGTACATCCTCAATAACTTCTTCATCATCCGCGTAGTGCCTCCCACGGATTGCGTCCTTCATTGGGCCAAACATATGGAAATCCGACGGTGCGAGATCGGGGCTGTAGGGTGCATGAGGAAGAACAGTCCACTGAAGTTTTGTGAGCTCCTCTCGGGTACGAAGACTTGTGTGAGGTCTTGCGTTGTCATGAAGAAGGCGAAGTTCGTTAAGATTTTTGTGCCTACGAACACGCTGAAGTCGTTTCTTCAATTTCTGAAGAGTAGTACAATACACTTCAGAGTTGATCGTTTGACCACGGGGAAGGACATCGAGCAGAATAACCCCTACAGCGTCCCAGAAGACTGTAACCATGACTTTACCGGCTGAGGGTATGGCTTTAAACTTTTTCTTGGTAGGGGAGTGGGTGTGGCGCCACTCCATTGATTGCCGTTTTGTTTCAGGTTCGAAGTGATGAACCCATGTTTCATCGCCTGTAACAATCTTTGACAAGAAATTGTCACCCTCACCCACATGACGAGCAAGCAATTCCGCACAGATGGTTCTCCTTTGCTCTTTATGGTGTTCAGTTAGACAACGAGGACCCAGCGGGAACAAACCTTTGAATATCCCAACTGGTGAACAATTGTGACAGCACTACCAACAGAGATCTCAAGTTCAGCACTGAGTTGTTTGATGGTGATCCGTAAATCATCTCGAACGAGTGTGTTCGCACGTTCCGCCATTGCAGGAGTCACAGCTGTGCACGGCCGGCCCGCACGCGGGAGATCAGACAGTCTTGCTTGACCTTGCAGCGATGATGACACACGTTTTGCCCAACGACTCACCGTGCTTTTGTCTCACTGCCAGATCACCGTAGACATTCTGCAAGCGCCTATGAATATCTGAGATGCCCTGATTTACCGCCAAAAGAAACTCGATCACTGCCCGTTGTTTGCAACGCACATCCGTTACAGACGCCATTTTAACAGCTCCGTACAGCGCTGCCACCTGTCGGAAGTCAACGAAACTATACGAGACGAAGCGGGAATGTTTAAAAATTATCCACAAGAAATTTCCGGTTTTGTCAACCAAAATTGGCCGAGAAAAAAAATGTGTTGCATTACTTGTTGAACTGCCCTCGTAATAAACGTTTAGAATCAGAAATGTGTGCTAGTTACCGTCTATGACTCACTGAAAATGGTTATTTTAAAGCATTCAATTAGGCTCGTTTTCAGTCGTATTACAATGACCACGTCATCGTTGTGTACATGAAATACCTTTATGACGACCTGAACTCTGATGAGGACACTTATAATAATGTGTCTGAATTTTGGTGTAGGAACAGCTGCCGTTCTCCGTCAAATAATGACACCAGATACGTTAGTGGTATTGGACGTTGAAGTTTGGATCAAAGTAGACTGTCTAACTCATATCAACAGTAGTCCATTGGGTGCAGGTTGGACGTTGGGCAGGCCAATCGATGTCTGCCATGGTACATAAAACAGCTAAAAACACAAGACATAGTAGAAAACATTGGATATCAAAGGAGATATTAGACATATTTGATTAAACAAAAAAATATAAAAATTCAGAAAATGAAGTAAGGAAAAGTGAATAAAGACGCCTAAGGAATGAGACGGACAGAAAGTGTAAAATGGATAGGTTGGAATGACTAGATAACAAATGCAAGCCCATAGAAACATGTGTAACTAGGGGAAAGGTAGATACCGCCTAGAAGAAAATCAAAGAGAGCTTTGAATATAAGAAAACCAGCTGCATGAAATCGAGAGCTCAGATGGGAAGGCAAGGAAGGGAAACCGGAAAGGTGGAAGGAATATATAGACATCTACATGTACATGCATACTCTGCCAATCACATTTAAGTGCCTGGCAGAGGGTTCAACGAACCACACTCACAATTCCCTATTATTCCAATCTCGTATAGTGCGCGGAAAGAATGAACACCTATATCTTTCCGTACAAGCTCTGACTTCCCTTATTTTATTGTGGGGATCGTTCCTTCCGATGTAGGTCTGTGTCAACAAAATATTTTTGCATTCGGAGGAGAAAGTTGGTGATTGGAATTTCGTGAGAAGGTTCCGTCGGAACGAAAAACGCTTTTCTTTTAATGATTTCCAGCCTAAACCCTGTATCATTTCTGTGACACTCTCTCCCACATTTTGCGATAATACAAAACGTGCTGCCTTCCTTTGAACATTTTCGATGTACTCCGTCAGTTCTATCTGGTAAGGATCCCACACCGTGTAGCAGTATTCTGAAAGAGGACGGACAAGTGTAGTGTAGGCAGTCTCCTTAGTAGGGCTGTGTCTTTCCAATGAAACGCAGTCTTTGGTTAGCCTTCCCCACATTTTCTATGTGTTCTTTCCAATTTAAGATGTTCGTAATTGTAATTCCTAGGTTTTTAGATTATACTGATTTATAGTGTAACCGAAGTTTAACGAGTTCCTTTTAGCACTCATGTGGATGACCTCACACTTTTCGTTATTTAGGGTCAACTGCCACTTTTCGTACCATTGAGATATTTCTTCTTCTAAATCGTTTTGCAGTTTGGTTTTGTCTTCTGATGACTTTATTAGTCGATAAACGACAGCGTCATCTGCAAACAACCGATGACATCTTCTCAGATGGTCTCCCAAATCGTTTATATAGATAAGGAACAGCAAAGGGCCTACAATACTACCATGGGGAACGCCAGAAATCACTTCTGTTTTACTCGATGACTTTACGTCAGTCACTACGAACTGTGACCTCTCTGACAGGAAATCACAAATCCAGTCACATAACTGACACGATATTCCATAAGCACGCAATTTCACTACAAGTCGCTTGTGTGGTACAGAGTCAAAAGCCTTAAGGAAATCCAGAAATACGGAATCGATCTGAAATCCCTTTTCAATAGCACTCAGCACTTCATGTGAATAAAGAGCTAGTAGTATTTCACAGGAACGATGTTTCCTAAGCACATGTAGACTGTGTGTTACTAAATCGCTTCCTTCGAAGTAATTCATATTGTTCAAACACAATATATGTTCTAAAATCCTGCTGCATATCGACGTTAACCTAATGAGCCTGTAATTTAGCGGATTACTCCTACTACCTTTCTTGATTATTGATGTGACCTGTGCCACTTTCCGGTCTTTGGGTACGGATCTTTCGTCGAGCAAACGGTTGTATATGATTGTTAGGTATGGAGCTAATAGATCAGCATACTCCGAAAGGAACATAACTGGTATACAGGCTCCTACTCCGAGGATATTTACTTCTACGTTACTCATGTTGGCAGCTGTTCTCGATTCGAATCCTGGAATATTTACTTCGTATTCTTTTGTGAAGGTATTTCGGAAGGCTGTGTTTAGTAACTTTGTTTGGCAGCACTGACTTCGACAGTATCTCCATTTGCTATCGCGCAGAGAAGGCATTGATTATTTCTTGCCGCTAACATACTTCACATCTGACCAGAATCTCTTTGGATTTTCTGCCAGGTTTCGAGACAAAGTTTCGTTGTGGAAACTGTCACTGGCATCTCGCATTGAAGTCCACGCTAAATTTCGAGCTTCTGTAAAAGATCACCAATCTTGGAGATTTTGCGCCTGCTTAAATTTGCCATGTTTCTTTCGTTGTTTGTGCAATAGTGTTCTAACCCGTTTAGGGTACCAAGGAGGATCAGCTCCATCGTTTGTTAATTTATTTGGTATAAACCTTTCAATTGCTGCCGATGCTATTTTTTGAATTTAAGCCAGATGTGGTCTACACTTATATTAATTTGGAATGAGTGGAGATTGTCTCTCAGGAAGGCGTCAAGTGAATTTTTACCTGCTTTCTTGAATAGGTAAATTTTTCGCTTATTTTTCGAGAATTTGGGGATTGAATTTTCAGTTTCGCTACGACAACCCTATGTTCAGTAATCTCTGAATCGGTTTTGATGCTCGTTATTAACTCAGAATTATTTGTTGCTAAGAGGTCAAATGTGTTTTCACAACTATTCACGTCGTCTCATGAACTAACTGCTCGAAATAATGTTCAGAAAATGAGTTTAGGACAATTTCGGATGATATTTTATGCGTACCCCTGGAATAAAACTCGTATTTTCCACAAACACATTGAGGGTAAATTAAAGTCATCACCAACTATTATCGTATGAGTCGGGTAAGTGTTTGAAATCAAATTCAAGTTTTCTTTGAACCTTTCAGCGACTGTATAATCTGAATTTGGAGGTCGCAAAAAGGATCCAGTTATTATATTATTCGGGTTGCCAACGATGACCTCTTCCCAAACTAACTCACAGGAAGGATCCGCCCAGTCCATGCCACCTGTGTGGCCGCCTCCTGCTTATAGAGGACACCTGAACTCTTTAGCAGAACCCGAAACCCAACCACACTTTGGCGCAAGTCGTGGAATCTGCAGCCTACACGGTCGCAGAACCGTTGGAGCCTCTGATTCAGACCCTCCACTCGGCTCTGTACCAGAAGTCCGCAATCGGTTCTGTGAACTATGCTGCAAACGGCCACCTCTGCTTTCATCTTGCAAGCAAGACTGTCAGCCTTTACCACTTCTGTTAGCCGCTCGAAACCAGAGAGACTCTCTTGTGATCCAAAGTGACACACATCATTGGTACCGACGTGAGCAACCACCTGCAGTTGGCTGCACCCTGTGCTCATCATGGCATCTGCGAGGACCCTTTCCACATGTGGAATGACTCCACCCAGTATGCACACGTAGTGCACATTGGTTTTCTTATCCTCCTTGTCAGCCAAGTCCCTGAGGGGCCCCATAAGGCGCCTAACGTTCGAGCTAACAACTACCAATAATCCCAACCTCTGCGACTGCCTGGATCTTGCAGCCTGAGTGGTTTCCTGTGATACAGGACAGGCGACAGCATCTGGCTCAACGACAGTGTAAGCCACAGACAGCACCTGGAGCCTGTTTGTCAGACAGACTGGGGAAGCCTTACGTGCGGCCGCCTGGGAAGTCTTTCTCCGCCTGCTACGTCCTGGGGCGACCTCCCACTCGACCACAGGTGAGGGGTCAGCCTCAGTGCGAGCAGTAAGTGGGTTGGTCACCGGTGAGGACCGTGCTGGACGTCCGTTGGATCCCCACGGCCGGCCCACAACAGAGGTGGCCATCCACTGCAGCCTCAAGCTGTGTAACCGAAGCCATCACAGCCTTAAGCTGAGAGCGAAGTATCACCAACTCGGCTCGGAGCCCCACGCAACAATCGCAGTCCCTGTCCATACCAAAAACCGTGGAAAAGTAAACGATGCAGATAAACGGACTATCGGCAGGTGCTCCGCAAACCTACTGTAGACCCTGACGAAAACGCATGAACTGTGTCTAGTAATACTCAGATATTCAGAAACCTAACTACCGAAGCACTCAGGTGAAACTAAATAATTTGTCCCTGATTAGGAACTTTTAATACGTCACAAAATCGGTTTACTTTGTGACGCAAACGAAAACGCGAGAAATGTGCCTATTAGATATTAAAATTTAACGCAGAAGCCAAAACTAAACTATTAATCAGTTACTTCCCTGTTGTTGCGTCTGTCGGATATGGCGAGAAGAATTTGACACAGCACTGGAAGATCTAAGTCGACACACGGACCATGGAGTTGACGACATTCCGTGTGTGCTTCTAACATCCTCCGGAGAGTCAGCCATGACTTAACTACTCCATCTCCTATGCAAGAAGTATGAGACAGAGAAAATAACTTCACACTTCAAGAACAATTTAATAATTCCAATCCCAAAGGCTGCAGGTGTTGAAAGGTGTGAATGTTACCGTATAATCGGCTTAATAACACACGCTTGCAAAATATTGACACAAATTATTTAGAGAAGAATGGAGAACCTTGTAGATGTTGACCTCGGGAAATATCAGATTGGTTTCCGCAGAAGTCTAGGAGCACGCGAGGTAATACTTACGCTATGACTTACCTTAGAATACAGGTTAAGGGAAGGCCAACTTTTGTTTATAGCTCCTGTATACTTAAAAAATGCTTTTGTCAGTGTTGGCTGTCATATACTCTTTGAAATTCTGAAGATAATGGAGGTAAAGTAGAGGGACCCAGGGCTTATTTACAGCTTGCACAGAAACCAAATGGCAGCAGATGGGTATGAAAGGGAAACAGTGGCAGAGAAAGGGAGGAGACAGCGTTGTAGCATATCCCTGGTGTTATTCAATCCGTACGTTAAGGAGACTGTGAAAGAAGTCAAGGAGAAAATTGTTGAAGGACTTACAGTTCAGGGAGAAAAAGTTCGAGGTTTGCTGCTAACAGTGAACTTTTCTCGGAGACGGAAAAAGGTCTTGGAAAAGCAATTGAATGGATGGGCAATGTGTTAGAAGTTGGATGTAAGATGAACATCAAGAAAAGCAACACAAGTGTAATGGAATGCAGGAGAATTAATTCAGGGCATGCTGAGGGAAGTAGGAACTGAGTTACTTAGAGTAGTAGATGACTTTTACTATTATGGCAGTGATATAACAGATTATGTCCAAAGATGGAAGGATATGAAATATATACCGGCAATGTTAATAAAAGGGTGTCTGAAGAAGAGAAATTTGTTAATACCGATTGTAGATTTAAATGCTGAAAGTGTCTTCTGATAGTTTTTGCCTGGAGTGTAGCCATGTACGAAAATGAACCGTGGACATAGACTGTTCACACAAGAAGGGAATAGCGCCTTTGAAATGTGTCACTGTAGCATAACGCTGAACATTAAATGGGTAGATAACGTAACTAATGAGGAAGTACTGAACATAAATTGGGAGAAAAGAAATATGTGTCATAACTTGAGTAAAAGGAGGATGAGCTTGACACGACATATTCTGAAACGTCGAGTATAAATTAGTGAAGGAAACCAAGAGATGAATACGGTAACCAAGTATGTAAGTTGCGGTGGTTGTTCGAAGATGCAGACGCTTGCCCAAGATAGAGTACCGTGGAAACCCACATCAAACGAGTTTTCGGACTGTAGACCGCAACAGCAACAATTTTGCCTATGCATTTACGTTCATACAGAACACCACAAGCCACCTTATGGTGGGCCGTACCATGCACCATTACCAGATATTTCATGTAATATTCTATTCGCAAACTGAGCTGGGGAAAAAGGACTATCAATGTGCCTCTGTACGAGCCCTAATTTATCTTGTCTTCGCGGTCCGTACGCGTAATGCACATTTGTGGCAGTAGAATCGTTCTCAGTCAGTTGTAAATGTCTGTTCTCTAAATTGTCTCGTAAGTGTTTGGTGAAACGAACGTCGTCTTCCCTTAGGAATTCCCATTGCGTTTACAAAACATCTCTGTAACACTTGCCAGTTGATCGAATCTACCGACAACAAATCTAGCAGCAAGACTTTGGACTTCTTCGATGGTTTCGTTTAATGCGACCAGCTGAGTTTCCCAAACACTCGAGCAATACTCAAGAACTGGTCACTCTTCTGTTCTACTCACAGTCTCCTTTCTAGAAGAGCTACGCTTTCCTAATACTGTCTCAGTAAACAAAAGCCTTCCCTACTGCAGTCCTTAAATGCTTGTTATATTTCATTTCGCTTTGCAACAATTCGCCTACATATTTAATCCACGTGATTGTGTCAAGTAGGTCAACTTAAATTCCAGTTTAGTTTAATTGAATTTATTGCAAAGATTTTTAGACCTGTTATCTGGAAACTCTAACAGGTCGTACATATTCGTTAATCATGGAGAAATACAACGTTTTAAGTTACGTAGGTAGTAGCAAATCATGTTGACAGCAACCTTCGGTGATACTAATGTAGAAATAAAACCGGTTATTTGAAAGATAATAATAAGTTTAAATAATCAACATTATATATAGGGTATTAACTGAGGATCGAAGTGAATGTCTTCCATCTTATATTACAAGATACGTTACTAGCTTGAGGTTTTTCGATTAACTCCAACTTTACTTACTTCTAAACCTATTCTTGCTACACTATTCTATATCGCTAACAGTGGTATGTGCGTGACTCGGCACTACTCGATTCTATGCATACCCGTGTGGGAGGCCTTTGCATTCTTTCTCTTCTTTCCTTTTTACTTTTCGGTTACTGTTTGCATATCGCAGTCTAACTGTCTGCATTCTCTCTCTTTTTGAAAAAAAAAAGAGACTCTCAGAACGACATGACCAGCCGAACCTTCCTCTCCACATTCATAGACTGATGTGTTGCTACGTCCCAGTCGAAGCACATGGTTTAGGTATGGATCGCGACCTGTTAACAGATGCATCATCCCTTGAGTAGGCGCAGCGTCGCACAGTTTGGGCCTGTTCCTAGTGCTTGGTAATACGCTATAAACACGCCTTGCCGTACTGCTAGTGTCCCAGTCAGACTACCAATCATCTAAATTCTGGGCTCTTAAATGTCGTTTATTAATAATCTGTGTTCCGGTTACAAATAGTTCAAATGGCTATGTGCACTATGGGACTTAACATCTCAAGTCATCAGTCCCCTTGAACTTAGAAACTACTTAACACTAACTAACCTAAGGACATCACACACATCCATGCCCGATGCAGCATTCGAACTTGCGACCGTAACGGTCGCGTGGTTGCAGACAGAAGCGCCTAGAACCGCTCGGCCACTATGTGTTCCTGTGATTTCATACACATGATCATATTGCTCACGGTCCGTCCAAAAGCTTGCTGACCTGTAACGAAGTACGATATCCATCCGGCATATCCCGAAAATTACCAGTAAACCTTCGACCGGTACAAAAGCCCCCTGTGATCCTCAGAATACGCTCCGCTGAATTCGTCTCATATTGTTTTGTAGCTGCCTAATCTAAGACGAGGTGCCCAGCCGCTGGCAGCGAAGTTGACTATGGCGTTGAAGATAGCTTTGTAGTATCATCGCACCACACGCAACGGTAATTTATCGTCAGCACTACCGGCACGGACAATCTTGTGTATAATTCTGGCCACTTTCTGAGTAACAGATTCTACGTGTTCTACATTGTTTCTATTCTCGTTTAGAAGAGTGCCTAAATATTTATAAACAGTGCTGCCTTAAACGAATATTCCTTCAAACGTCAGGGAACGATTTCTGGCAAGAGAAAGCCTTCCTTTCTCAAACATGTATGTGGTTTTATAAACACCTACACTTAGTTTGTTCCTCTTACAACAATGCTGCATCCGAATAAGCACATGTTTCATCTTTTCCTCCAGTCTCCCCCTGGAGTATAGAAACAACTACTAGAATGTCATCTGGTTATGCAACAACAGCTACAATAACATATAACCTTTATAGTAGATGTAATATGGGTTCAGTACCAAAATCGCAGAACAGTGAACAACTTATGGAGCCTTGGGGACAGCCTTGGTAACCTTTTTGATTACCTTTCTCTGCTCCGCAAGCCATGGACGCTACAGTAATTAAAAAAGCCATTGTACACACATTTTCGGACCCTGAGAGCTATAAGGCATACGAACTTGTTCTCGAAACACAAAATCCAACACTATAACGCCTGAATCAAAATTATAGAATCTTTTACCCAAGAAACTAATTCGTTTCGATACTTCAACTACTCCAGAGAATACGGAAGTCATTATTATGCAATGGTCCACCACAGTTAAGCTGATTTTTGTTAGCAAACCCTGCGATCAACATTAGGCAGCAACCTCGATAACTGCAGAGAACAACGTTGTACTGGAACGTCGATATCAATGGTTAAACAAGAACTGCAATGAAAATTTTCAGTAATTTGAATCTATGTAAGACGAAATAATAATGTTTTAGCATTGACAAATATGCAGCGGAGTCTTGAATGTTGAAAACGTCCGTACAGTTAATAAACTCCCAAGTGATCTAACAGTTAACAATACTCAGAGATAGTGCTTTAATTTCCTTAAGCAACAGGGAAGTAAGAATCTCATATTATGGTGCCAAGTCAACTCTGTGTAACTCTACACAGTTGTAACCAGTTTCCTACGTGTTTTCCTCTTCGCAGACGGAAGATAATTCTAGCAGTATAACCCTGCAACGATCACAGGCAATAGGTAAGTGTAATCGACGAAACAGGAAGATCGGTTACACTGTTTTCATTGTGATAGTAAATATTAATGTAAATAGAGACCGCTCAGAGTGTACCACAACAACCACAGAAAACTTTTAACAACAGTCCAATTATATTATTGGAGAAGGCGATAACAAGATAGACTATTACGGTCGAAAACAAAAATAAAAAATATTTTGTAGCGAAGGCGTTGTGCAGCTTTAATGAATGTTAACAACTGTATTGTGCAGTAGACAGCTACGACGGTACGTTTCATTAGGGACCATCGAATTTGGTCTAAAATCAGACCATCATCGGTCCCGAAAGCCGTCTCAGCTATGCTTTCGCGTATATTGCAATGGCAGTTATCAAACGTAGATAGCTCGACCATTGGTATTATCTGTATAGACATTACATTGGTAAAAATGTCTATGAACTAAAATGGACATAATGGACATGACAAGTTAATGTCAATGACGGAACACTGTACATCCGGAATTGCTACTCCTGTTACGCAAGTTCATAGCTGAGATCGTTTTTAGGCTTGATGACGGTCTGATCCTCGACCGAAACATACATTCTCTCATAAAATGTACCGTTATAGCTGTGATTGCATAATGCAGTTCTTTCGAAGAGCATATAAACTGGAAGTAACGTGACTGCTGCAGAAACTGACTGGGCAGCAACAAAAAGTAAAAGATTATAAAGCTAAGATCAATACAACGAAATAATCGAATAATATCTTACACAAATTCCTCTAGAATAAACTCAACGGAAATATAACGAAAACACAAAATTTGATTCCATAAGTTAAAAAATTATGACTAACATTAGTACTCGTTCCTCTCAGGACAACTTCTACAAAGTACTTAGGTTCACGGCAAACACCACCGTAGACAGTTCTCCCAAATTACAAAAATAGATAAAGAATTGCATCAATCAACATGATAAAAATTATCATTAATCACTTCACTCACAAAAATTTATCTTCTGCTCTTAAGGTACTGCCTAACCTCACCATCGTATATCGTTCGAAATACAGAAAGAAACAGTTAAATATATGTCAGAAAAAAAAGAAACAATAATCGCTAACAGTTTCTCCGTTGATAAAATAACCTGTGTTCTTAAGTTACCCCATCCCCGAAACAATTATCGCTAATAGTTTCTCCATTGATAAAATAACCTGTGTTCTTAAGTTACCCCATCCCCCCAATAAACAACACCATCGTATATCACGAAATATTAGGAATAAACAGCATATTTTACAAAGTTTGTAAATTACGGTAGTAACTAACACAAACACAGATAGCATTTAATAACAGACCGCTTACACGCTCTGCAACGTAAAGTCATGACGTCAAGAGGACGTCATGGGTGAAACCACACGCATAGAATCTGAAAGAGCACTTGTCAAAGTTGTCACTGTTGAACTAAGCTGTTAATTTGAGAATACATGATGAAAGCACATGAACTCAAAAAAATTAAATGTAGAGGTCTAACTCTAGAAGTAACCACCTGACGTTTGAAACCCCATAAAAAATTAAAACGAAATGCTATTTCACGTTATTACTGTTAAGAACTTCATATGCCGTAATCACACCACACTCCTCCACATGCTTCAATTTTCCAGTACTTCTCCACCAATACACATTCATTTATTAGCTTTTAAGATATTCTCACCCGAGATGATGGTGTATACTCAATAAATATACAAAGTTAAATCAATAGCTCATACCTACTGCGGGTCCGTTGCAGCTGGCCTCCGAAGCTGGGCGTTCGCGTTGCTGAGAGCTTCTAAAGCTCCTCAAGAACTTTAAAATGTTTCGCTAGATGTGCTCGAAACACAAAATGCAAGACTGCAATAATTAATTCACAACTGAACTTCCTTACACTCAATAACTCGCAGAACGAATTCGTATGTATACTTCGAGTACTCCAAAGAATACGGAAGTAATTGCTACACAACGGTCCACAACGGTTTACGTGAGATGGCATACGTGGATATAAATGTTAGACAACCACTGAAACAAAATATTAGATAGGTCAATTGTACATTTCAACTTTTCATAAAATAGCATCGAAGCATAACGACGTCGAATGCTGATGCCCTCGATCCCGCTTTTAGTCATGTATTGAAATGTTACGTCACGCGTAAAAATTGATTTCTTCAGCGCCTGTGACTTCCACCAGATTCGACGTCCGTTTGTGTGACTCCACTAACTGTTTCCTAGTGTAGTGATTTTCTATATTGACACCTGGTTGTCATGGGAAGGCCGTAATCATTTACTATTGGTTGCCTTTAACAGTTCCGCGCATTTATTATTAAAGAAGTGGTTCCAGACTCAACAATAAATTAAAAAATACCACGCTTTATTAATGAAGGAATAAACGGCAGTGTAAATAATAGTGTTTTCAGTGCGTTACAATTTAGCAAATCACCATAAAATCCTGATACTGATAGCGTTTAAAAAGAAAAAAACAAGGCACTGTGATGATGACTGAAGGCCTTACACTCCAAGAAAGACAGTAAATTAAGAATGTTTAAGAACTCGCTGCAATTACAACTTACAGGTATTGAAATATTAAAAGTAAGAGCCCACAAACACAGTAGAAGGTATCAGACTCCAGGAATGGCAGAAAATAAGGTTTTAAGGCTTACTGCTAAAACAGAAATATCGAATTAATTTTTCAGAGCAAATGACCACAATCATGACTGAAGGTCTTACACGCCAGGAACGGCAATTATATAAAAAATTTAGAAACCTACTGTAAAACAGCAAATGAAAGCAAAGGTTAATTAAAAGAAACAAGCAATTGACCACGAAACTGGTGAAATAATATGATGGTAATCTTGTAACACAACCCTTACACTGATACGGTCTGGCCTGCAGCGGAGGGTGGAAACCTACAAACAGCACCATCGCGAGCAGCAGCACGGCTCATATACCCTTCGATTAATCTCCTCATCGCGAAAATGGAAGACTTGCCAATGCGACGCATCACATGCCTCATACATATTTTTATTGGCCTCGTCCATGTTTTTTACTACTTTGTTAATACAATCAAATTATAAATTGAATGAGTGTCCATTTTACACAGGGTGGTCCATTGATAGTGACTGGGCCAAATATCTCAAAAAATAAGCATCAAACGAAAAAAACTTCAAAGAACGAAACTCGTTTAGCTTGAAGGGGGAAACCAGAGGGCACTATGGTTGGCCCGCTAGATGGCGCTGCCATAGGTCAAACGGATATCAACTGCGTTTTTTAAATAGGCACCCTCATTTTTATTACATATTCGTGAAGTACGTAAAGAAGTATGAATGTTTTAGTTGGAGCACTTTTTTCGCTTTGTGGTAGATGGCGCTGTAATAGTCACAAACGAATAAGTACGTGGTATCACGTAACATTCCGCCAGTGCGGACGGTATTTGCTTCGCGATACATTACCCGTGTTAAAATGGACCGTTTACCAACTGCGGAAAACGTCGATATAGCGTCGATGTATGGCTATTGTGATCAAAATGTCCAATGAGCGTGTGCTATGTATGCTGCTCGGTATCCTGGACGACATCATCCAAGTGTCCGGACCATTCGCCAGATAGTTGCGTTATTTAAGGTAACAAGAAGTGTTCAGCCACATGTGTAAAGTCAACTACGACCTGCAACAAATTATGTTGCTCAAGTAGGTGTTTTAGCTGCTGTCGCCGCCTAACCGCACATTAGTAGCAGACAAACTGCGCGAGAATCGGGACTCTTAAAAACGTCGGTGTTGAGAATGCTACATCAACATTGATTGCGCCCGTACCATATTTCTATGCACCAGGAATTGCATAGCGACGACTTTGAACGTCGTGTACAGTTCTGCCACTGGGCACGAGAGAAATTACGGGACGATGACAGATTTTTTGTACTCGTTTTATTTAGCGATGAAGCGTCATTAACCAACAGCGGTAACGTAAACCGGCATTATATGCACTATTGGGCAACGGAAAATCCACGATGGCTGCGACAAGTGGAACATCAGCGACCTTGGCGGGTTAATGTATGGTGTGGCTTTATGGGAGGAAGGATAATTGTCCCCCATTTTATCGATGGCAATCTGAATGGTGCAATGTATGCTGATTTCCTACGTAATGATCTACCCATGTTACTGCAAGATGTTTCACTGCATTTTAGAATGGCGACGTACTTCCAACATGATGGATGTCCTGCACAATCTCGCGTGCGATTGAAACGGTATTGAATAGCGTATTTCATGACAGGTGGATTCGTTGTCGAAGCACCATACCATGGCGCGCACGTTCACCGGATCTGACGTCCCCGGATTTCTTTCTGTGGGAAAAGTTGAAGGATATCTGCTATCGTGATCCGCCGACAACACCTGACAACATGCGTCAGCGCATTGTCCATGCATGTGCGAACATTACGGAAGGCGAGCTACTCGCTGTCGAGAGGTATGTCGTTACACGTATTGCCAAATGCATTGAGGTTGACGGACATCATTTTGAGCATTTATTGCATTACTGTGGTATTTACAGGTAATCACGCTGTGACAGCATGCGTTCTCAGAAATGATAAGTTCACAAGGGTACATGTATTACATTGGAAAAACCGAAATAAATTGTCCAAACGTACCTACATTCTGTATTTTAAGTTAAATAACTTACCTGTTACCAACTATTTGCCTAAAATTGTGAGCCATATTTTTGTGACTATTACAGCGCCGTCTACCACAAAGCGAAAACAGTGGTCCAACAAAAAAATTCATATTTCATTATGTACTACACGAATATGTAATAAAACTCGTGGTTCCTAATTTAGAAAACCGCAGTTGATATCCGTTTGACCTATGGCAGAGCCATTTAGTAGGCCAACCATAGGGCAATCTGGATTCCCCCTTCAAGTTTCGTTCTTTGTAGTTTTTTCGTTTGACACTTATTTCGAAAGATATTTGGCCCGGTCACGATCAGTGGACCACCATGTATATTTTAATTGAAGTTCTCCTAAAAAGAATCATTTTAAAAGGCGAACTTCAAAATAAACTAGGCTGGGTTTGAGAACAGAGGCCCAACATGCTGCCTTGAAAGGTTCTCTTCCGTTCTGGAACTTTTCCTTGAATTCCCAGCGGAAGGATACTAGCCGGAAGGTAAGATGCTGCATAGATTCTCCGTAAGGTCACCAATGCGATGTCGAGGCAGGTGTGGAGGCAGTGGAAGGAGGAAGTCTCCTTGTCACCGAGTCCTGCCTGCTGTTTCGACGTCCTAGGCTACCAACATCAGGTCAAGCTAGATCAGATCACAGCTGGAGCTTTTCGCAGCAGCTGGCGTCATACTAAATTACCCACGGAGATGATGCAAATCGTAACCATAGGTGCCTGTCGTTAGATAAGATTAGAAAAGTCTACATTTCAACAACATTGGTTTGTAGCATTATGTTACAGTCTGTTAAGCATAAAATCTCCTGCTCACTCTCCATTGCCGCCATACGCCTACCGTCATATCACTCAGTTATCCTTTCAAAGCGGACGTTCTACAATACAGTGCTGTGCAGTGGAGAGCTTCACTCTTATCACAATGAATGCATATTCACGTTGGAAAGCAACAAGTAATTTTTAACGTTATCAATGTTAGACGATCTGCTTCAAAAACTAATGAAGGTATAAATAGTTTTATCATTTCAAATTTGTTCGGTGGTTCAGAAAGTAAGTATCGGTCTAGGCCACAGGGCTCTAACCGAGGTTTGTCAGAAGCATTTTCTTTTTTTTTTTTTTACATTTACCGCTTCTTTCAAGTTCGACAATGATTTCTGTTAATGTGATAAATTCGAGGTTAGTCTATGGCTTGTAATCCATGTTAAACTGCAGAGCCACCTGTAACATACTCGCTAAATCAATTACAAGAATGGAGGAAGCAACACTACCAAACTACTACGGTGTTCGAACCAGCTTCCCTATTGATGATTCGAGTTTTACTATTACATTTATACATTACATCGATTATCCTTGTATACTTCAGTAATATTTTTAAATACATTTGAGTGATTAGCTGAGTATACACTCCTTTCCCCTCAGAGCGAAGGAATACAATTACGCTAAACAAAATTTCCTTCTTTTTAGATTAAATAACACAATGGGATTATGTGTTAGATAATACTCTGGAAAGTATAAATAAAAATTTTATTCCTTATCTTCTTATTTCTAAAGACATTAAATCTGTCGTACAAGACATACTGTTGTTGTTGTTATGGTTTTCAGTCTGAAGATTAATTTGATGCTGCTCTCCCCCCCTACTCTCACATAGCTGCAAAACTACTGTAAATTGCATCCAGAAAAACCTGTTGTTGTCTCAGGTAGGGTCCTATCAACCAATCCCAGCTATATCATGGTATAAAACATGTGGAAACTAAATACAATATCTGTCGCCTAATAGGACACAATTTTTTTTTTCTCAGATATCGATGTCCGAAACCTCATGTCATATCTGCCAAAAGGCGGCAGTGTCTGACGACGCAATAAATGCATCAGTTTCTCTTTAAGGGTACCTGGACGTGCACGGGCTGCATTTTCATAGCTCGCTCTCAGTGCACATTACTCTTCATCTACAATGAATAACATTAACTCAAGCTGTATTAGGATATTTATTAAAATATTTCCTACAGTTTAAGAATTACAATATTTTGCCTAATAGTGTTTTTGTAATACACTTCCCATTCAGGTACCATTTTCTGGTCCATCGTCAGTCTAATAGCATAAAGACTGTGACAGACTGCTTTCAACATTCACAGGAACACATTATGCCTCTCGTTTTGTAGTTTGGAGTATATCTGGGGAAATAGAAACCCTTATTTTACCACATTATTATTTTGTCTAAAAAATACCGCTAAAATTATATGCAGAATGACAAACATAGATCATTTCTGCGATGTATTACGCTCAATACAAAGATGCTATCCCATTCTTCACTTAAGGGAAATTTGGTGAACATGGATGAAACCATTGAGAAGTTATATGTACCTAATGTTCTGAAAACGTAGTTTCGAGAGAATGAGAAAAGAATATTCACAGTGTTTTTGACGCAGCGTATGCCTCTTTCAGAACATTCCAGCAGTATAATCTTCCTGGCCAGCTGCTTCTTTATCATCTGTAGACTTCTTCAGGGGCCTTTTCCTTACACTAGCTTCCACAGCTTCAACTACTCGCTGACGATCTATGGCAGTCAGAGCAGCTATCCTATTATTTCCTGGCTGGATGCCTAATTTGTCCATTACTTTTATCCTGAGGGTTACACCATCATTGAAACACATGACAGCATTCATCGCACCCATTTTGAGTACTGTCAATCCAACAAAACTCCTCTACTACTTTAAGTGTCTCATTTCCTAATCTAATTTCGTCAGCATCACCCGACTTAATTCGACTACATTCCATTATCTTCGTTTTGCTTTTGTTGCTCTTCCAAGTCCTTTGCTGCCTCTGACAGAATTACAATGTCATCGGCGGACATCGAAGTATTTATTTCTTCTCAATGGATTTTAATTCCTACTCCGCATTTTTCTTTTGTTTCCTATACTGCGTGTTCAATATACAGATTGAATAGCTTCGGGGTGAGGCTACAACTCTGTCTCACTCCCTCCCCAACCGCTGCTTCCCTTTCATGTCCCTCGATTCTTATAACTGCCATCTGGTTTCTGTACAAATTGTAAATAGCCTTTCGCTCCCTGTATTTTACCTCTGCCACCCTCAGAATTTGAATGAGAGTGTTCCAACCAACATTGTCAAAAGCTTTCTCTAAATATACAAATGCTAGAAACGTAGGTTTGCCTTTCCTTCATCTTTCTTCTAAGATAATTTGTAAGGTCAGTATTGCCTCACGTGTTCCAGTATTTCTACGGAATCCAAACTGATCTTCCAAGACGGTGGCTTCTACCAGTTTTCCATTCGTCTGTAAAGAATTCGCGTTAGTATTTTGCAGCTGTGACTTATTATACTGATAGTTCGGTAATTTTCACATCTGTCAACACTGCTTTCTTTGGGATTGGAATTATTGTATTATTCTTGAAGTCTGAGAGAATTTCGCCTGTCTCATACATCTTCCTCGCCAGATGGTAGAGTTTTGTCTAGACTGGCTCTTCCAAGGCTATCAGTAGTTCTAATGGAATGTTGTCTACTCCAGTGGCCTTGTTTCGACTTAGATCTTTCAGTGCTCTGTCAAACTCTTCACGCAGTATCGTTTCCTCCGTTTCATTTTCACCTGGATCCTCTTCTATTTCCATAATATTGTCCTCAAGAACATCGGCCCTATATAGACCCTCTGTATGCTCTGTCCACATTTCCGCTTTCCCTTCTTCGCTTATAACTGGGTTTCCATCTGAGCTCTTGATATTCATGCAAGTGGTTCCCTTTTCTTCAAAAGTTTCTCTAATTTTCCAGTAGGCAGTATCTATCTTACCCCTAGGGAGATAAGCCTCTACATCCTTACATTTGCCCTCGAGCCATCCGTGCTTAGCCATTTCGCACTTCCTGTCGATCTCATTTTTGAGAGGTTTCTGTTCCTTTTTGCCTGCTTTTGTACTGTATTTTTATATATTCTCCTTTCATCGATGAAATTCAGTATGTCTTCTGTTACCCAAGGATTTCTACCAGCCTTCGTCTTTTTACCTACTTGATAGTCTGCTGCCTTCACTATTTCATCGCTCAAAGCTACCCATTCTTCTCCTACTGTATTTCTTTCCCCCATTCCTGTCAATTGTTCCCTTATGCTCTCCCTGAAACTCTGTACAACCTCTGGTTGTTTCAGTTTATCCAGATCCCATCTCATTAAATTCCCACCTTTTTGCAGTTTCTTCAGTTTTAATCTACAGTTCATAACCAATAGATTGTGGTCAGAGTCCACATCTGCCCCTGGAAATGTCATCCAATTTAAAACCTGGTTCCTAAATCTCTCTCTTACCATTATATAATCTATCTGAAACCCTGCAGTATCTTCAGGGTTCTTCCATGTATACAGCCTTCTTTCATGATTCTTGAACCAAGTGTTAGCTATGATTAAGTTATTCTCTGTGCAACATTCTACCAGACGGCTTCCTCTTTCATTTCTTAGCCCTAATCCCTATTCACCTACTACGTTTCCTTCTCTTCCTTTTCCTGCTCTCGAATTCCAGTCGCCCATGACTATTAAATTTTCGTCTCGCTTAACTAATTGAATAATTTCTTTTACCTCATCATATATTTCATCACTTTCTTCATCATCTGCTGAGCTGGTTGGCATATAAACTTGTACTACTGCAGTAGGCGTGAGCTTCGTGTCTATCTTGGCCACAATAATGCGTTCACTATGCTGTTTGTAGTAGCTTACCCGCGATCTTATTTTTTATTCATTATTGAACCTACTCCTGCATTACCCCTACTGGAATTTGTATTTATAACCCTGTATTCACATGACCGAAAGTCTTGTTCCTCCTGCCACCGAACTTCACTAATTCCCACTATATCTTACTTTAACCTATCCATTTCACTTTCTAAATTTTATAACCTACCTGACCGATTAAGGGATCTGACATTCCACGCGCCGATCCGTAGAACGCCAGTTTTCTTTCTCCCGCCCATAGAGCACCAAATGTTCTCAACAGCGGAGAGATCTGAAGACCATTCTTACCAAGGTAGAGTATGGCGATCACGAAGACAGTTAGTAGATAACCTTCCAGTGTACGGGTGGACATTATCTTGCTGAAATGCAAGTCCAAGATGCCTTGCCATGAAGGGCAAAAAATATCGTCAACGTACCGCTCTGCTGTAAGGGTGCAGCGGATTACAACATAAGTGGCCTTGCTATGAAATGAAACATGAAGCTCTATCTAGTTGCTGTGTAAAACCGGTTTCCCTAAAATATTGTGATCTGGAACTATGAAACGAAACAGTCTCATTGGTAGTCCACTTTTATCTGGGGCGTCTTGAGATAGATCGTGGCTGGTCATCGGGGCTCAGCTAGAAGCCAGAATCATCACTGAAGACAATTCTGCTCCAGCCAACGCTCTCCCAGGCCGAATGTACCCTGCACACTACGAACCATCTTCTGGTTGTACATACGTCGATGGTAGTCGGCTTAAGGGGCCCCATGAAGTCAGACTTTCGTCTTTCTAGGTCACCCGTACTTATAAACTCTGTGTTCGGCGATGGTCCGCTCATTTTTCCCAGTATCGTTGAATAGTTGCGTGGTTTCCTATTCATATGTCGATCGATTGGCCAATTACTCCAACCAGCTTCTTTGAACTCAACTACTTTTCTTCTTTCAAATACTGTCATCTGCTGACATTGTCCACGAGCCTGTTTGCAAGGCATAGTTACTGTCAAACTGAGTACATGGAATGAAATCCTCAAATTCTTTATGTGCTGGTATCATCATGACCCCTGTTTACTATTCTTGCCAGGTGTGCGGTGACATTGTGCTCCAGCAGTCACACATTCATTCATCGGTCGCCGAAGCTTGCAGTTCTTCATTTACCATCGATACGTCTGTGAATAACCATTTGTGACGAATTTGAGTCGTTTTCGTGTCTTAGACTGTATATTAGATGTTAAGAACGAAAGAGAAGCGGAATTCTTATAATAAACGTTTAGAATCAGAAATGTGTGCTAGTTACCGTCTACGACTCACTGAAAATGGTTATTTTAAAGCATTCAATTAGGCCGGTTTTCAGTCGTATTACAATGATCATGTCATCGTTGGGTACATGAAATACCTTTATGACGACCTGAACTCTGATGAGGACACTTATAATAATGTGTCTGAATTTAGGTGTAGGAATAGCTGCCGTTCTCCTTCAAATAATGAAATCAGATACGTTAGTGATATTGGACGTTCAAGTTTGGATCAAAGTAGACTGTCTAACTCATATCAACAGTAGTCCATTGGGTGCAGGTTGGACGTTGGGCAGGCCAATCGATGTCTGCCATGGTACATAAAACAGCTAAAAACACAAGACATAGTAGAAAACATTGGATATCAAAGGAGATATTGGACATATTTGATTAAACAAAAAAATATAAAAATGCAGATAATGAAGTAAGCAAAAGGGAATAAAGACGTCTAAGTAATGAGACGGACAGAAAGTGTAAAATGGATAGGTTGGAATGACTAGAGAACAAATGTAAGCCCATAGAAACATGTGTAACTAGGGGAAAGGTAGATACCGCCTACAAGAATATCAAAGAGAGCTTTGAATATAAGAAAACCAGCTGCATGAAATCGAGAGCTCAGATGGGAAGGCAAGGAAGGGAAACCTGAAAGGTGAAAGGAGTATATAGACATCTAAATGCACATGCATACTCTGCCAATCACATTTAAGTGCCTGGCAGGGGGTTCAACGAACCACATTCACAATTCTCTATAATTCCAATCTCGTATAGCGTGCGGAAAGAATGAACACCTATATCTTTCCGTACGAGCTCTGACTTCCCTTATTTTATTGTGGTGGTCGTTCCTCCCGATGTAGGTCTGTGTCAACAAAATATTTTTGCATTCGAAGGAGATAGTTGGTGATTGGAATTTCGTGAGAAGGTTCCGTCGGAACGAAAAACGCTTTTCTTTCAATGATTTCCAGCCTAAACCCTGTATCATTTCTGTGACACTCTCTCCCACATTTTGCGATAATACAAAACGTGCTGCCTTCCTTTGAACATTTTCGATGTACTCTGTCAGTCCTATCTGGCAAGGATCCCACACCGTGTAGCAGTATTCTGAAAGAGGACAGACAAGTGTAGTGTAGGCAGTCTCCTTAGTAGGGCTGTGTCTTTCCAATGAAACGCAGTCTTTGGTTAGCCTTCCCCACATTTTCTATGTGTTCCTTCCAATTTAAGATGTTCGTAATTGTAATTCCTTGGCTTTTAGATTATACTGATTTATAGTGTAACCGAAGTTTAACGAGTTCCTTTTAGCACTCATGTGGATGACCTCACACTTTTCGTTATTTAGGGTCAACGGCCACTTTTCGTACCATTGAGGTATTTTTTCTTCTAAATCGTTTTTCGGTTTGCTTTTGTCTTCTGATGACTTTATTAGTCGATGAACGACAGCGTCATCTGCAAACAACCGAAGACATCTTCTCAGATGGTCTCCCAAATCGGTTATAAATAAAAGGAACAGCAAAGGGCCTATAATACTACCATGGGGAACGCCAGAAATCACTTCTGTTTTACTCGATGACTTTCCGTCAGTTACTACGAACTGTGACCTCTCTGACAGGAAATCACAAATCCAGTCACATAACTGACACGATATTCCATAAGCACGCAATTTCACTACGAGTCGCTTGTGTGGTACATTGTCAAAAGCCTTAAGGAAATCCAGAAATACGGAATCGATCTGATATCCCTTGTCAATAGCACTCAGCACTTCATGGGAATAAAGAGCTAGTAGTATTTCACAGCAACGATGTTTCCTAAGCACTTGTTGACTGTGTGTTACTAAATCGTTTCCTTCAAAGTAATTCATAATGTTCGAACACAATATATGTTCTAAAATCCTGCTGCATATTGACGTTAACCTAATGAGCCTGTAATTTAGTGGATTACTCCTACTACCTTTCTTGATTATTGATGTGACCTGTGCAACTTTCCGGTCTTTGGGTACGGATCTTTCGTTGAGCTAACTGTTGTATATGATTGTTAACTATGGAGCTAATAGATCAGCATACTCCGAAAGGAACATAGCTGGTATACAGGCTGGGCCAGAAGACTTGCTTTTATTAAGTGATTTATGTAGTCCACTACTCCGAGGATATTTACTTCTACGTTACTCATGTTGGCAGCTGTTCTCGATTCGAATTCTGGAATATTTACTTCGGATTCTTTTGTGAAGGTATTTCGGAAGGCTGTGTTTAGTAACTCTGTTTGGCAGCACTGACTTCGACAGTATTTCCATTTGCTATCGCGCAGAGAAGGCATTGATTGTTTCTTGCCGTTAACATACTTCACATCTGACCAGAATCTTTTAGGATTTTCTGCCAGGTTTCGAGACAAAGTTTTGTTGTGGAAACTGTGATTGGCATCTCGCATTGAAGTCCACGCTAAATTTCGAGCTTCTGTAAAAGATCACCAATCTTGGAGATTTTGCGCCTTTTTAAATTTGCCATGTTTATTTCGTTGTTTGTGCAATAGTGTTCTAACCCGTTTTGGGTACCAAGGAGGATCAGCTCCATCGTTTGTTAATTTATTTGGTATAAACCTTTCAATTGCTGCCGATGCTAATTTTTGAATTTAAGCCAGATGTGGTCTACACTTATATTATTAATTTGGCTTGAGTGGAGATTGTCTCTCAGGAAGGCGTCAAGTGAGCTTTTACCTGCTTTCTTGAATAGGTAAATTTTTCGCTTATTTTTCGAAAATTTGGGGATTGCAATATTCAGTTTCGCTACGACAACCCTGTGTTCAGTAATCTCTGAATCGGTTTTGATGCTCGTTATTAACTCAGGATTATTTGTTGCTAAGAGGTCAAGTGTGTTTTCACAACTATTCACGTGGTCTCATGAACTAACTGCTCGAAATAATTTTCAGAAAATGAGTTTAGGACAATTTATGATGATATTTTATGCGTACCTCTGGAATAAAACTCGTATTTTCAACAAACATATTGAGGGTAAATTAAAGTCATCACCAACTATTATCGTATGAGTCGGGTAAGTGTTTGAAATCAAATTCAAGTTTTCTTTGAACCTTTCAGCGACTGTATAATCTGAATTGGGAGGTCGCTAAAAGGATCCAGTTATTATTTTATTCCGGTTGCCAACGATGACCTCTTCCCAAACTAACTCACAGGAAGGAACCGCCCAGTCCATGCCACCTGTGTGGCCGCCTCCTGCTTATAGAGGACACCTGACCTCTTAAGCAGAACCCGAAACCCAACCACACTTTGGCGCAAGTCGTGGAATCTGCAGCCTACACGGTCGCAGAACCGTCGGAGCCTCTGATTCAGACCCTCCACTCGGCTCTGTACCAGAAGTCTGCAATCGGTTCTGTCGACTATGCTGCAAACTGTCACCTCTGCTTTCATCTTGCAAGCAAGACTGTCAGCCTTTACCACTGCTGTTAGCCGCTCGAAACCAGAGAGACTCTCTTCTGATCCAAAGTGACACACATCACTGGTAGCGACGTGAGCAACCACCTGCAGTTGGCTGCACCCTGTGCTCATCATGGCATCTGCGAGGACCCTTTCCACATCTGGAATGACTCCACCCGGTATGCACATGGAGTGCACATTGGTTTTCTTATCCTCCTTGTCAGCCAAGTCCCTGAGCGGCCCCATAAGGCGCCTAACGTTCGAGCTAACAACTACCAATAATCCCACCCTCTGCGACTGCCTGGATCTTGCAGCCTGAGTGGTTTCCTGTGATACACGACAGGCGACAGCATCCGGCTCAACGACAGTGTAAGCCACAGACAGCACCTGGAACCTGTTTGTCAGACAGACTGGGGAGGCCTTACGTGCGGCCGCCTGGGAAGTCTTTCTCCGCCTGCTACGTCCTGGGGCGACCTCCCACTCTACCACAGGTGAGGGGTCAGCCTCAGTGCGAGCAGTAAGTGGGTTGGTCACCGGTGAGGACCGTGCTGGACGTCCGTTGGATCCCCATGGCCGGCCCACAACAGAGGTGGCCATCCACTGCAGCCTCAAGCTGTCTAAACGAAGCCATCACAGCCTTAAGCTGAGAGCGAAGTATCACCAACTCGGCTCGCAGCCCTACGCAACAATCGCAGTCCCTGTCCATACCAAAAACTGTGGAAAAGTAAACGATGCAGATAAACGGACTATCGGCAGGTGCTCCGCAAACCTACTGTAGACCCTGACGAAAACGCATGAACTGTGTCTAGTAATACTCAGATATTCAGAAACCTAACTACCGAAGCACTCAGGTGAAACTAAATAATTTGTCCCTGATTAGGAACTTTTAATACGTCACAAAATCGGTTTACTTTGTGACGCAAACGAAAACGCGAGAACTGTGCCTATTAGATAATAAAATTTAACACAGAAGCCCAAACTAAACTATTAATCTGTTACTTCCCTGTTGCTGCGTCTGTCGGATATGGCGAGAAGAATTTGACACAGCACTGGAAGATCTAAGTCGACACACGGACCATGGAGTTGACGACATTCCGTGTGTGCTTCTAACATCCTCCGGAGAGTCAGCCATGACTTAACTACTCCATCTCCTATGCAAGAAGTATGAGACAGAGAAAATAACTTCACACTTCAAGAACAATTTAATAATTCCAATCCCAAAGGCTGCAGGTGCTGAAAGTTGTGAATGTTACCGTATAATCGGCTTAATAACACACGCTTGCAAAATATTGACACAAATTATTTAGAGAAGAATGGAGAAACTAGTAGATGTTGACCTCGGGAAATATCAGATTGGTTTCCGCAGAAGTCTAGGAACCCGCGAGGTAATACTTACGCTATGACCTACCCTAGAATACAGGTTAAGGGAAGGCCAACTTTTGTTTATAGCTCCTGTATACTCAAAAAATGCTTTTGTCAGTGTTGGCTGTCATCTACTCTTTGAAATTCTGAAGGTAATGGAGGTAAAGTAGAGGGACCCAGGGCTTATTTACAGCTTGCACAGAAACCAAATGGCAGCAGATTGGTATGAAAGGGAAACAGTGGCAGAGAAAGGGAGGAGACAGCGTTGTAGCATATCCCTGGTATTATTCAATCCGTACGTTAAGGAGACTGTGAATGCAATCAAGGAGAAATTTGTTGAAGGACTTACAGTTCAGGGAGAAGAAGTTCGAGGTTTGCTGCAAACAGTGAACTTTTCTCAGATCCGGGAAAGGTCTTGGAAAAGCAATTGAATGGATGGGCAATGTGTTAGAAGTTGGATGTAAGATGAACATCAAGAAAAGCAACACAAGTGTAATGGAATGCAGGAGACTTAATTCAGGGCATGCTGAGGGAAGTAGGAACTGAGTTACTTAAAGTAGTAGATGACTTTTACTATTATGACAGTGATATAACAGATTATGACCAAAGAAGGAAGGATATGAAATATATACCGGCAATGTTAATAAAAGGGTGTCTGGAGAAGAGAAATTTGTTAATACCGATTGTAGATTTAAATGCTGAAAGTCTCTTGTGATAGTTTTTGTCTGGAATGTAGCCATGTACGAAAATGAACCGTGGACATAAACTGTTCACACAAGAAGGGAATAGCGCCTTTGAAATGTGTCACTGTAGCATAACGCTGAACATTAAATGGGTAGATCACGTAACTAATGAGGAAGTACTGAACATAAATTGGGAGAAAAGAAATATGTGTCATAACTTGACTAAAAGGAGGAAGAGCTTGACAGGACATATTCTGAAAGGTTGAGTAAAAATTAGTGTAGGAAACCAAGAGATGAATACGGTAACCAAGTATGTAAGTTGCAGTGGTTGTTCGAAGATGCAGACGCTTGCCCAAGATAGAGTACCGTGGAAACCCACATCAAACGAGTTTTCGGACTGTAGACCGCAACAGCAACAATTTTGCCTATGCATTTACGTTCATACAGAACACCACAAGCCACCTTATGGTGGGCAGTAGCATGCACAATTACCAGATATTTCATGTAATATTCCATTCGCAAACTGAGCTGGGGAAAAAAGACTATCAATGTGCCTCTGTACGAGCCCTAATTTATCTTGTATTCGCGGTCCGTACGCGTAATGCACATTTGTGGCAGTAGAATCGTTCTCAGTCAGTTGTAAATGTCTGTCCTCTAAATTGTCTCGTAAGTGTTTGGTGAAACGAACGTCGTCTTCCCTTAGGAATTCCCATTGCGTTTACAAAACATCTCTGTAACACTTGCCAGTTGATCGAATCTATCGACAACAAATCTAGCAGCAAGACTCTGGACTTCTTCGATGGTTTCGTTTAATGCGACCGGCTGAGTTTCCCAAACACTCGAGCAATACACAAGAACTGGTCACTCTTCTGTTCTACTCACAGTCTCCTTTCTAGAAGAGCTACGCTTTCCTAATACTGTCTCAATAAACAAAAGCCTTCCCTACTGCAGTCCTTAAATGCTTGTTATATTTCATTTCGCTTTGCAATAATTCGCCTACATATTTAATCCACGTGATTGTGTCAAGTAGGTCAACATAAATTCCAGTTTAGTTTAATTGAATTTATTGCAAAGATTTTTAGACCTGTTATCTGGAAACTCTAACAGGTCGTACATATTCGTTAATCATGGAGACATACAACGTTTTAAGTTAAGTAGGTAGTAGCAAATCATGTTGACAGCAACCTTCGGTGATACTAATGTAGAAATAAAGCAGGATATTTGAAAGATAATAATAAGTTTACATAATCAACATTAAATAAAGGGTATTAACTGAGGATCGAAGTGAATGACTTCCATCTTGTATTACAAGATACGTTACTAGCAGCCTTGGAAGAGCTTGAGGTTTTTCGATTAACTCCAACTTTACTTACTTCCAAACCTATTCTTGCTACACTATTCTATATCGCTAACAGTGGTATGTGTGTGTCTCGGCAGTCCTCGATTCTACGCATACCCATGTGGGTGGCCTTTGCATTCTTTCTCTTCTTTCCTTTTTACTTTTCTGTAATTGTTTGCATATCGTAGTCTAACTGTCTGCAGTCTCTCTCTACCTGAAAAAAAGAGACTCTCAGAACGACATGACCAGCCGAACCTTCCTTTCCACATTCACAGACTGATGTGTTGCTACGTCCCAGTTGAAGCACATGGTTTAGGTATGGATCGCGACCTGTTAACAGCTGCATCACACCTCGAGAAGGCGCAGCGTCGCACAGTTTGGGCCTGTTCCTAGTGCTTGGTAATACGTTATAAACACGCCTTGCCGTACTGCTAGTGTCCCAGTCAGACTACCAATCATCTAAATTCTGGGCTCTTAAATGTCGTTTATTAAAAATCTGTGTTCCGTTTCCAAAGGGTTCAAATGGCTATGTGCACTATGGGACTTAACATCTCAAGTCATCAGTCCCCTTGAACTTAGAAACTACTTAAAACTAACTAACCTAAGGACATCACACACATCCATGCCCGATGCAACATTCGAACTTGCGTCCGTAACGGTCGCGTGGTTCCAGACTGAAGTGCCTAGAACCGCTCGACCACTATGTGTTCCTGTGATTTCATACACATGATCATATTGCTCACGGTCCGTCCAAAAGATTGCTGACCTGTAACGTAGTACGATATCAATCCGGCATATCCCGAGGATTTCCAGTAAACCTTCGACCGGTACAAAAGCCCCCGGTTATCCTAAGAATACGGTCCGCTGAATTCGTCTCATATTGTTTTGTAGCTGCCTAATCTAAGACGAGGTGCCCAGCCGCTGGCAGCGAAGTTGACTATGGCATTGAAGATAGCTTCGTAGTATCATCGCACCACACACAACGGTAATTTATCGTCAGCACTGCCGGCACGGACAATCTTGTGTATAATTATGGCCACTTTCTGAGTAACAGCTTTTACGTGTTATACAATGTCTCTTTTCTCGTTTATAAGAGTGCCTAAATATTTATAAACAGTGCTACCTTAAACAAATATTCCTTCAAACGTCAGGGAACGATTTCTGGCAAGAGAAACCCATCCTTTCTCAAACATGTATGTGGTTTTATAAATACCTACACTTAGTTTGTTCCTCTTACAACAATGCTGCATCCGAATAAGCACATGTTTTATCGTTTCCTCCAGTCTCCCCCTGGAGTATAGAAACAACTACCAGAATGTCATCTGGTTATGCAACAACAGCTACAATAACATATAATCTGTGTAGTAGATGTAATATGGGTTCAGTACAAAGATCCCAGAACAGTGGACCACTTATGGAGCCTTGAGGACAGCCTTGGTAACCTTTTTGATTACCTTTCTCTGCTCCGCAAGCCATGGACGCTACAGTAATTAAAAAAGCCCTTGTACTCACATTTTCGGATCCTGAGAGCTATAAGGCATACGAACGTCGCAGGCCACCGAAGACTGTCGAATTCTCCTGCAGTGTCAGTCATTGGCGTGACTGCAAACTTCGCTGTCGAATTTTCTACACTCTGAAGAAATATATTAATCGCTTCATCTATAGACTTTTCTGAAGCCATATTGACACTGGTTGAGACGCAAGAGCTCTCTGGGCTCCTGCAACCGTTCACAGAGCAGACGTTGCTGAACATTCGCCGAGACGTTTAATAAGCAAACAGGTCCATAGCTTTTCGGTGATGCCGCTTTTTTATCGTTCCTTTTTCGTTCATTACTGGTTTAGCTGGTTTCCATATTTCCCGGATCCTACCTATTCGTAAAGCCTCGTATAGAAATGCTGTTAAATCTAGCACTGTCTGGGGACCTACCATTGGCACGGCTTCAGAGTATACGCCATCCAGATCAGGTGCGTTTGCAGTTTTGAGGTTCTTAATTGCGACAGCAATTTCTTCTTGACCAGACCGTATCACCAACATCTGATTGTCACATTCGTTATTTACTGCATTATAAGTTGTGCGTGTATCTCAGCGTCTGTGCTATCGTCAGGAGGCAGGGCAGTTAGCAGATATTCTGGTGACTCTCTCCGTCCAGTCGTCATCGAGCTATCCACCTTACGAATTGCGGACATGATAGTAGTTCCCTTAACCTTTTCAGTCAACGATTTATTCAGTCTTTGGCAGAAGTCAAATTGCAGGTGTATTCCTTCAGTTTCCTGAAGCAAAGTTTTGAAGCGCGTCTAAATAGCCCTGTATTCATGGAGCCTACTACTGCACTCCGATTGCCCTAGAGTATGTTCGTTCTTCTTCTCGATCGTACCCTTCACCTCAGAGTGGAAAGTTCAAGGCTCTAAGGGATCGTAGTCTGATTGTTTACCTTTTTCCTAGGAATATAAATGTCCTGTGCTCTTTGCAAGAGCTCAGTTAGTAATTGAGCGCCCACATCTACATGAACCGGAAGAGATTCTATTCTAAATACTCCGAGGTAGGCAACTAAGCCATCTCAATCAGATTTAGTGATGCCTAACATAATTCTGCCTTCCTCAGCTTGTCTTCTGTATTATTGTCATTTCCCTCTTCGACGATAATTGTATTACGGCCACTGTACGTTAGGTACTGGAGCACTTGTCAACTGTTAATTTTAGCTGCTGACATGCGGTTTGCTAAAGTGACATCTATGTTAGTAACTACACCAGCTTATTGTTCGAATGTACTCGGCTGGTCTTCCAGATTTAAAACAATGAGCTGTAGTTCCTGTATTGCTTTCTTTAGTACATCCCCTTGTTCGTCAGTTTGCCTACTGTGCCACAGAAATGATTATGCATCTGTTGTCACAAGGAGACACACAACTTGTCTATATAGAGAAACCGCTCTGACTTTACCTATATAAGGTACGATAGGGTGAGAGTAATGCATGCTTACTACAACCCACTTTATTTGCAGTCTTTCACTTCTATTGTGACCCTGTGCTTGTCCAACAGCGTTGCCACCTTGGGTCACACTGTATTTCCATGTGTAACGACCGTGGCAGTCATTCCCTCATCGTGGCCAGTACCTGTTACTATATCCGCACGAAAATGTGGGAGCTCGTTCTTTCTACAGTATGGTTCTTGCAAACAAAACATTAACACTCAGCTGGTCAGTTAGTTTTCGTATTTCAGTCATTGACAATTTACATCGAGCAGCATTTATCTGTACTATGTTTATCCTTTTACGTGTTTCGATTGCCAACAAAGCCCTTCGGAGAAGGAAGGCCTGGTTCAAAGATAAAGCGTCCAAACCCTTATATAAAATCCACGTATTAATGCTCAGTGTCGAATGGTACTTTTACTCTCTTACACGCCTGTCGAAGGAGGCCACATAATTATTTAAACTCAATGCATATGTTATTTACTCTCAAAAGAATTCTGTGTAGTGCATCTGGTGTAGGATATGTAATAGATTTTTCTTTCTGCTGCCCACCTCTGAAAATATCTCTTAGAGCAACCTGTAACACACTGGGAGCCTCCAAACTACTTAATAAGACATGCATTTCTAAATTACTATCAGATTTGCATGTGTGTAATTGAAAATCATTTTAGTAGGACTCGAAATATTAGAAATACTTTTTTGTATCTCGTAGGAGTACCTGATTTTCACTGCACTTTACTGTTTTCGATAGTTGTACTCGTTAGTGTTACTGCTAGAGATGCCTAGTGGAACAACTGCAGAACTGTTTTCTTGTTTTCTGGCGCAGAGCGGTTGCGTGGGTTGTAGGCAGACCAGGACTTTTTGTGCCGGATAGGGTGTGACCCATACAGGCGGAACGCCATGACATGCCAGAGGTGCGTGAACTTCTCTGTATGACTAACTGCCCATTCTTCAGCAGGAACCGAAACCAGAAACGATAGCGATAGTGCACTTTGAGGTCTGGATTTACTTTGAGGTCTGGATTTGAGTCGACTTTCAATCGCATCCCAATGAGGTATTGGTTATAAGTGGAACATGGCGCTGGCCAATCAATTTCTAGAACGTTATATAAAATGCCTAAAAAGACAAGTCATTGTAGAAAGACAGGAGATACTGGACTCATTTGATGAAAGAAGGAAATGTGAAAATGCAGCAGACGAAGCAGCAAACAGGAAACACATACTGTCTGCAAACCTCTATTTTCCTTTACTCCGCCGTAGTGGGAATCCAAAACACTCGGGCAGTATTCAGGAATTTGTCGCACTACTGTTCTATATACAGTCCTCTTTGTAGATGAACTACACTTTCCTAAGACTCTCCCAGTAAGCCGTAGCCACTCCTGCTACTGTTCTCATGTGCTCGTTTCACTTCATATCGCTTTACAACTTTGCGCCTAGAAATTAATCCCCTTGACTGTGTATACGAAAATTATTGTATTGTTCTTTTTTTTCCCTCTCATCTGCATTAAGATATATCTCTTTACATTTAGAGCAAGTTACCCTACATTAGACTAAAATTTAATTCTAAGCCACCGTATACCCATGTACAGTCAGAAAACGACGATACAGTCCTCTTACCTCTTATACTAAAAGGTCACCTCAAGCCTTAGCAGACTTCTCCCCACTCTATCCGTTGTTGTCCACAAATCATTGCCTCACAGACGCTGCTTTATGACATGGTTTTTTGTCATCCTTACATAAACAATCATGGTCTCCATATGTTTCCCTACTGTCGACAGTGCATTATGCTGTAAAATGTGTTATTCTTCCGCGTTTAAAGCCTATTAATCGCAACCAAGGAAAACACCCCTATTCCGTGACACCACAACCTTAGTTCTTCATTTTTGGCGATATACAGGGTGAGTCACTAATTATTGCCACCTAGAATAACTCCGAAAGTATGATGGTAGCTGAGATGACTGTGGGACAAAAGATGTATAGGACAACGGGGGCCATAATATGACGTTGATTTTTTGATGCTAGATGGGGTCGCGTCAGAGATAAGAAGGTCAACTTTGTTTCTTTACATGGGATGTCATAGTTTGGTACTTATTATCTGATACTGGCTATCGGGACGAATCTAATGACGTGTTACAGCGATGGCCGGCCGATGTCTGGAACCGCGCGACCGCTTATGTCGCAGGTTCGAATCCTGCCTCGCGCATGGGTGTGTGTGATGTTCTTAGGTTAGTTAGGTTTAAGTAGTACTATCGTAAGAATGGAGGAAACATAACGAAATGCTTCAATTAAAAGTGGTGTAAGAGAGGTGATACTGTTTTTCGCCCATACTACTCACAGTCTACATCATAGAACCCTTGACGGAAATGGAAGCAAGTTACCAAAGTGTGCTCAAAATTCACAGTAAGAAATTACCACTGATACGATTCGCTGGTGCCATTGCTATCGTTGGTTGAAATGAATTACAGGATCTATTGAATGAAATGAATAGTGTTATGAGTACAGAATTGGTACTGAGAGTAAACCGAAGAGAGACGAAAATAATTAGAAGTAGAAGAGAAACAGAACAGCGAGAAAACATCACAACTTGGCATCAAGAAGTACACGAAGTTAAGGAACTTTGTTATCTTGGAAGCAAAACGACCCATCAACCCATCTTGGACAAGGCAAGAAGGACATATAAAGCAGAGTAGCACAGGAAAAGGAGGCGTTCCTGGACAAAATAAATCAACTGGTAACAAACGTATGTCGTAAGTTGAGTACGAAATTAATGAGGATGTACGTTTGTAGCACCGAATGGTACAGAAGTGAATTATTTCCTGTGAGGAAACCGAAAACGAAGAGAATCCCGTCGCAACGATGAACGCCTTTGTTTTAGTGATTTTCATCTCAAATCACGTATCATGTCTGAGACACTATCTCCCCTATTTCGCGATAATAGAAAACGAGCTGCCCTTCTTTGTACTTTTCCGATGCCATCCGTCAGTCCCACTTGATGCGGATGCCACACCGCACAGCAATACTCCACAATGTCGGACAAGCGTGATGTAAGCAATCTCTTCAGTACACCTTTTGCACCTTCCACGTGTTCTGCCAATGAATAGCAGTCTTTGGTTTGCTATACCCACAATATTATCTATGTGATCGTTCCAATTTAGGTTATTTGTAATTGCAGGCCCAAATTCTGAAAGTGACAGGGGTAAAATACAGGGAGCGAATGGCTATTTACAATTTGTACAGAAACCAGATGGCAGTTATAAGACTCGAGGTGCATGAAAGGGAAGCAGTGGTTGGGAAGGGAGTGAGACAAGGTTGTAGCCTCTCCCCGATGTTATTCAATCTGTATATTGAGCAAGCAGTAAAGGAAACAAAAGAAAAATTCGGAGTAGGTATTAAAATTCATGGAGAAGAAGTAAAAACTTTGAGGTTCGCCGATGACATTGTAATTCTGTCAGAGACAGCAAAGGACTTGGAAGAGCAGTTGAACGGAATGGACAGTGTCTTGAAAGGAGGATATAAGATGAACATCAACAAAAGCAAAACGAGGATAATGGAATGTAGTCAAATTAAATCGGGTGATGCTGAGGGGATTAGATTAGGAAATGAGACACTTAAAGTAGAAAAGGAGTTTTGCTATTTAGGGACTAAAATAACTGATGATGGTCGAAGTAGAGAGGATATAAAATGTAGACTGACAATGGCATGGAAAGCGTTTCTGAAAAAGAGAAATTTGATAACATCGAGTATAGATTTGAGAGTCAGGAAGTCGTTTCTAAAAGTATTTGTATGGAGTGTAGCCATGTAAGGAAGTGAAACATGGACGATAACCAGTTTGGACAAGAAGAGAATAGAAGCTTTCGAAATGTGGTGCTACAGAAGAATGCTGAAGATAAGGTGGGTAGATCACGTAACTAATGAGGAGGTATTGAATAGGATTGGGGAGAAGAGAAGTTTGTGGCACAACTTGACTAGATGAAGGGATCGGTTGGTAGGACATGTTTTGAGGCATCAAGGGATCACAAATTTAGCATTGGAGGGCAGCGTGGAGGGTAAAAATCGTAGAGGGAGACCAAGAGATCTATACACTAAGCAGATTCAGAATGATGCAGGTTGCAGTAGGTACTGGGAGCTGAAAAAGCTTGCAGAGGATAGAGTAGCATGGAGAGCTGCATCAAACCAGTCTCAGGACTGAAGACCACAACAACAACAACAACAAGTAGTTAGTTGAATTTACAACCTTCAGATTCGTGTGACTTGCAGCGTAATCGAAATTTAGCAGATTTTTTTCAGTACTCATGTGAATAACTTCACACTTTTCTTTATTCAGGGTCACTTTTCGCACCATACAGATATCTTATCTAAATCATTTTGCAAGTCGCTTTGATCATCTGATAACTTTACAAGAGGTAAACACAACATACACCCAAAGCGAAAACTATGGGAACGGCAAAACTGCATGCGTCTCGGAGGGACATATATTCCACATCAGATGCCTCCCGTATTACAAGCATGGAGATGTCTACCGCCAACAGGATGAAACGGAAAAGTGTATCAACTGCAGAGGCTGATGGTCGTTTCAGTAGACAACATTCTGTCGGCACGATACAATCATCGTCAGTCACTGCAGTACTATGGCGTTAATTGAACGAGTAAAATAAACTGACTTGGGGAAGACAGAATGCAAGTGATGTGACAAAACAGTAATTGTCTCGACCTGAAACTACGATATCACGTGTCGGGCTTGAACTGTGACGTATTGGTGTTGTGGTGTGTGACGTCACACGTGTGCGGAGCGTTGGTTTGTTTTCGTTAGGGACGTTTGTATTGTCACCTTATGCTGTGTTTGTAGTCTATATTGGATATATACATAGTGGTGCAAATTTTGATGGAATGAGCATGTTACTGGATCAACCAGTTTAGTTACTTAAGAGAAAGATGAGTTTATGGTGTTCTCCGCTTACGCTCCTAATCAACTAGAGTTTAAACGTTATCTTTGGTTGTCTTGGTAACGTGAGTACACAGTGATTACAAGTTAAGTGAACTTCGGCACATATTTTTTTCAAAGCTGAGCCAACCTGTAATGTAATGAAATTAATAACTTAGCGAATACTAATAGTAATATTACTGAAATAAGGAACGGTGATAGATCGACAATAAAGAAAAACGAATGTCCTCAGAAGGTTATGGTAAATGAAGACTGGTTACTCTAACGTAAAGTGTGAAGAACGTGATGTTAGTAATTGAGAGCAATGTACAAAGATGTAGCAGAACTAGTTGAGTTCGGTTGCCTACAGAATAAAGTCGCCAGATCCAGTTTAGCGCGTAACAACTCACACAAAAAGTATTTACGAGTAATTTCAGGGATTTTGCAATTTTCTGTTGAGCTGTATTGGTGAACACATGTTACTGCATTTTGTCCACCTCGCAATTTAAACCTTTCTCTATCAGTATTGGAGTAGTCGTTGTTGTTACTATATTTCGTTAACTTTCGCGATATTTGCTACCTGTACTGGTATTACTTTTTCGCTTTCTATACTGATATTTCTTTTTGTTTTCTGTATTGGTGTCTGGCTGTTAAGTTAGTTTATATTTATAGAGTGATATATTCGATACCAGATGAATTTATCTAATTTGATGCTTTACTTTTGCATTTTCGATGCAGACCTCTACATGGTATTCTTCATCGTATTCTTCCGGTTGTTTTGTTTTGTACACGCCAGTCTTTTTGGGGCTCTGTGGCTTTTACTTGAGAATATAACTCCCCAGATTCCCCTTCAGTCCCAATATTTATTATTTCGAATTTTTAAGTTTCTGAATTGATTTTTATATTTTGGTTTTATAGGAAGTGTTGAATATGACGTCCTAATCGCCATTTTTAAATCAAAGTTGTGTTGCATCTTGAGGCTAGTGATGATGTTATTTATCAAAGTGGACGGGTGTTATCGAAATCTCTCGCCTTCCCCAATAATTCACCACACTTGAGACACAGTGCCGTACCCCCGGCCGCGAGAGTTCGCCCCTATTTGGTCTTAGGAGGGGAGGGGCGCACACACCGCCGGCTGTCACCTCCACGTGAAATCACGTAATGCGTTTTTACGTCGCAGGCTGACAGTTATTGGACGGGTGAAGTAATTGCATCGGTTAAACGCTCGAGCGATGTGATGTGGTGCTGTAACGACATAACAACACAAGTTTTCGCCCCAGATGTAAGCATCCCCGTTACACAGTAGTAGGCAAGCATAAGTTCTCTACATTCTGTAATTTCCTGCAGGCGATTTTATCGAGTGCGCTACTGCCAAGGCACCCATGTTGATTAGTTTGATTCTGTTTAGAGCGAAGATAACAGAATATCTTGTAGTAGTGAATCCTGTCGTAGGTGTTCTACAGATGATCAGGATGATGCCAGAGCATTGTCGACTTGGACTACTCTTACATGGGCTGAGTTACTTATGAGAGTGTATACTGTGGAAAGTCATTTAGACTTCTTATGGGAATTTTGTGGATTGTCACCGGGAGACGTGTGTGGAACTATTTAAAAACGTTTATTTCCCGTTTTAATTATAGGACTCTTCTACGAAATGTACGAAACTAGTACAATCAGGAAAAACACGTAGTTCGTTAGATGCCAACTGACGATACATCAGGGTATTATTTTGGTCCCTTCCTGGGTTAAAGAACACATGCTACTAGTCACTGTTACAGAAAGTTATTTAAGTACAATTACTGTTGGTGATTACTTTGATTTTTGCAGTGTTATGTGATAGTTGTGAATTTTACAAAATGCAGTAGCTTTGTTTTCACAGTTTGCCCTAGGAGGCCAAAAGTTTCCTTGTGAGACGCTCACAGTTTCTCTGAGAGATAGCTACAGAGTATCCGACAATCGCAGAGGAGGAGTGCTCCAAGCTGCAACTGATTTGGAAATTGTTGTATAGTTCGACGTACTCTGACACTCGACAGCAAGGCCGGCCGGGGTGGCCGAGCGGTTCTAGGCGCTACAGTTGGAACCGCGCGACCGCTACGGTCGCAGGTTCAAATCCTGCCTCGAGCATGGATGTGTGTGATGTCCTTAGGTTGGATAGGTTTAAGTAGTTCTAAGTTCCAGGGGACTGATGACCTTAGCAGTTAAGTCCCATAGTGCTCAGAACCATTTGAACCATTTTTTTCGACATCAAGACGTCTCAACATTCCATTTGTTGTGATGGAAACAGGAACTATTTGCAGGAAAAGTAGTTATATATGACCTAGTTAACGAATAAAAACTTACTACGCGTACATAGTGTTGTTAAGTAAAACTGCAACAGTATTCGTTACATGGGAGCTTTTCAGATTCTAGTAAAATAATACAAATAAGTGTAGCCATTCTGAAACTAAGACCGTATTTGAGATCATAAACCCAACAAAAAAAAGGTTCTCAAGCAGCACTGCAGCGTTCTCATATAACGAGTTCTGACAGCGGCCATCTAACAACTTTATGTCGAAATCATCTGAAACACCGCAAAAAGGGTAAAGTATCGTTATATGAAAAACTACACCAGCAACAGAGATGTTCAAAAACTTTCACGAATTAGTAATTACAACCAGGAGATTTATCGATTTGCCTTGTGTTTATCCCCACTTACGAGTGAACCATGACTTTGGTTTTATTTCAGACACTTCACTGCGCATTCAAATGGCCGTAGTAACACTCTCATAGAATTTAAACTTCCGCTTAAGTTTGCTTCAGATTTCATTTTTATGTCGTTTCATTATCCTTCAGTTAATGTAAATCAACCATTCACAAATTTAGCTAACTTTTACATCTTCGGAATATGAGATACCAATTTTCGTCCATCCATTTAGCAAATGAGTCGTCCAGTAGCTTTAAATTCTATGGCTTCGTGCGCTGTGTTATATCAACGTCACCAGTTTCCACTTTTGATGTAACAGATCAGAGTCCTCCCGACAGTTTCGTCTACTCCCATGTAATGTTAGCAAACAGGGGGGATCGGTGAAGTTTTATTCTTACCAGACCTGAATATCGTGTAGCCCACACATGTTTCTAGTGGAGCTTATTAAATTTAAATTGTATCGAATGAAGGATAAGCTAAAATGCATCAGCTTATTTTTTGTGGTGGCAATATATTTAGAAAATTCGTTAAAATGGTACATACCAGCAATCTACTGAACGAAATCACAAGAATAAACAAATTCAGGAGGTGTGTACCTAACTTTTTCATAACTATTTGGAAGAGAGTTATTGAAATGTACAAGTCACAGTGCTGTTCAAGCTAGAATAAAAGTGTGTGGAGTTGGAGACGATGTATCCTTGTATTTAGCAGCAGACGGTTTTGCTATCACATTATTCTGGAAAAAAAGATAATCCGGTCTGGCAGCCCTTAAGCACAGTGTAACCAAGAACATTCTGAAAGTTGTTTAGAAAACTGTGACGAATACAATTCACATTACTATTCCATTATCGTACTGCACAACACCGAGACATCTTAAAAAGAAAAATTATTTGTTTCACCTTATTTTGTTTCCATATCTGTAAACTATCAAGTGCAGTACCGAACTACCTATTAATTTTGTTTTATGTCACCTTATCCTAGTCTTTTGTGGTGTAGGCCGTGAGTTGTTACCTGCCATTTCCACTTTTTATGTATTCCATCTACTGTTAGCAGCTACTATGAACTACATTGTGCTTTATCACAGAGACTAGAAAATACTCCTTGTTTTATTACTGAATTTAAATGTGTGTACCAAACTTTTTCGCCTTAAGGTACTAGACATTTCAGAAGTCTATAAAATACAATATATTTCTAATCATTTTTTATCTATGCATAATGTAAACTGCTACTGACTAAAAATGGTCCAAATATTAACAATGTTATCATGAAATCATTACTGGGTTTAAGTCACACATCCTAATTTCGTTATATTTACTATGCAACAAACATTCTCTGTATCACTTTTGCTTCTTTTGTGACTACGTTATTATTTCACACAAGTCGTTAGGAACAGTAAAGAAAGTAACTTATCATTGTTATCTAACGATATACATTAAAATTCGCCAAATATTATTAAACTATTTCATTATTTTTGAGACAGCATTACTGTGTCATTTTCTTCGGGTTGAAGTTAACTGCACAGCCATAAAAATTGCGTAATACTTTAGACTGTGACAAAATCCTAGCGTCAAGGTGATCCAGACTTATGTGCTGCACATCTGGCTCATGTCGTACCCCCATAAATCTCACAAACGACTCTTCTTTAGTTTTGGTGAAACAAATAAAAAATGAAATAAAAACGTGCCTTCTCCAACAGCATTTTCCTCAGCAACATTAGCCCCGAAAGTAAATTTCAACGTCATAACAAATCATAGTGCATAAGGGCCAAAGTATAAATAGCAGCGGTGATGAACTCTCTCTGAATTCTCAGTCGAACATAAGGCACCATTAATTTCTTTGTTTACTCGTGTGAGGTTACATCCACATGCTAATCAATTGTTGTTTGCCAATCTAGTTCAGTGAATTGCAACATCAGTTTGATTACACTAAGCGTGCTTTGATTTATGTGTCCCACGCAAAGACACTCGCCATGCTTCTGTTATAAGCAGCATCTGAGTTTGTTTACATACCTACTACTTCATAAACAGATACACAGATAAGCCAGAATGTTATGGCCGCCGATCTACTGTCGATGTAAATCCGTTCAGGCGATAGCAGCGACACATGGCGAGGAATGACTGCTAGTCAGACAAACGCACAGTGCATGTTGTATATCACAAGGGCAAGAGCGTGATGGAATGGAGTGTGTTGAGTGGTTCGATGAACACAGTCTCGATTTCCAGTTGATGTGTTGGCTCACCCGTCTCGACACATGTAAACCCTATCGAAGACATCTGGGCATGTGGCGTCAGAGCTCATGGCACCCCTCCCCGGAATTTACGGATTTAGGTGACTTGTGTGTGCAGGTGTGATGCCAGCTCCGTCCACTGACCTACCAAGGCTTCACTGCATCCCTGCCACGACACGTCCACATTGATACCCGTGCCAGAGGTGGACATACCGGCTGTTAGGTAGATGGTCATAATGTTGTAGCTGATCAGTGTAGTTTCTAAGTTAAAGTATAGACAGTCGTTAATGAGTGAAAAATGTACGCTGATAGCTTCAAATGTTGATTACCTTCTAGTTCCTGCGTGTGTAGGGCCATATTACTTGTGGCTCACTGTGTTGAATAGTAGATGTTGGGATTATGGAGACTACTTTGTTGTCCTTAGTAGCAGTGATTTTGTAGTCACTCTAGTCTTTTGAGTGTTATCATTAATGTCATTGATTTTCCTACTCTTTTTATAATTATGCTTAGTGTCAATGATATTTCTGTTAAACGTAGTTGGCAGATGTTAATGTTGCACAAAACAGTTTTTTCCATTTCCATCGACGAAGAGGTAATGACTGATGCAGCTCGCATCGGGGACAGACTCGAACGAGTTTTATTCCGAAGAACCTTCTATTTGTTTCCATTAATCTACTAATAGGAACCACCGAAATGTAGATCTTGTTGGTCGGAAGAGAATATGTACCACAGTCAACCCCAATGCGAGCCGTCTATATTACCACAACGCCGCCTGTTGCAAGTAAAACAATTAACTAGACTTGTTATATCATCATTCCAAAGGTTTAATCGATTGGTAACTGTGGTTTCAGGTGGTATTGGCCACGGTATCGCAGTCGCACATTTTAGCAGGCAGACGGTCTTCTCCAGACGTCGCGTTAGTGGCCACGCGTCAACACATTCAGCGTCTGGCATGGTGGCTCTCAAGAGCTGCGCCGTGTGATGTACAGACCTCCTAGGTGGGCACGGAGGGCACCGGAGTGATCTGCGACAAATATAAATTTCAAAATAATAAACGTCGCCCTATTATGGTGAGTTGATATAACATCTGTAAAGGAAAGTGGTAAATTATCGTAGGACCACATGCTAATAAATGGTCAGTTTCTGTATCCATAGAAGGGATGTTTCTATCGCGCCAACTCAAGAACCCTAGAATACTAATTATCGCAAATATGAAAATTACCGACAGTGAATGTTTGCCTATTTACTCCTCCCGGAGTGTTATCTATTGTGGTGAAATGATCCACTAAATTATTGCATCAGATGGTAGATAGTTGTTACAAGGATCAGAATATTTGTGAGTTAGACAATATCTCACGCAAACGCATGTATTATCCTCATCTGAACTATATTCATTATGGAATGGAGAGAATTGTGACTGTTGCTAAATCCATCCCTACCAAAATAGTAGAGTTTCTTAAAACAAGTTGTGTAAATGTTCAGTTCAAATTCGGAGAGCTTCAAGGATAAATACGGACAGAAAAATAAACGATTATGCAGTATAAGAAATGGGATTAAAATACCAAGTATAATCGTGGGAGGCTGAAGGTGAAACTTCGCTGAGAACTTGATAACAGTAATGGGCGGCAGGGGACATAGGAGAACGTTTTCTGAAAGGCTCTCCCTCATCTGAAAGTGTAGGCAACGGTATTGTATGTACCACTGATTCTTGAGTTTAAGTATATCCTACCAATACTAGAGCTAAAAGATACGTATGCCGCGAATCGATTTTGCATCTAATCAGAGTTCACAATTGGTATAAAAGAACAGCAGACTATAGGTTCCGAGAAAGTTTATGGGTCGACCATAGAATTTTGTAGCCATGGTGATATATCTAAACTGACACCATTTCAGTTATATTAAAAATCGTAAAACTATACTCGAATAATATCTTGAAGATTCCCCTTCTGAGGGCAGCTACCATGTGATCAAGAAACGAGAAATACAGTTAGATACCAAAATCTGTTGTCCTTTACACAGATCGAAGTACCACTCACCGTAACAGCACCGCCTTAATCCTCTTCCTGCAGCCGCTTCTGCAGAATCACCTCAAAAAAGGCGTCCAAAGTGAAATGACGCTCCTGCTGGAAAAGAACTTATTAGTTATATGTCACCCAACATGGGCAGTAATCCAAAATTAGTACTAGTTTCTATCATATAAAAGTGTTACGAAGTGTTACATTTGTCATAAATTGAGCAGTGTACAGGTATCAGTATTTAATAACTAGTAACTCAATTTAATATCCAAGAAACACCAGTCGTGTGATGTCTCAGCAACAATTAATACTAACAAATATCTAATATCCCATTATATTTAACATTTTTCTGGGCACGACTGGTTAATGATGTGCTTCTGAGGTTATGCCTTGTTGTTGTTCCCGCTTTACGGTCAACATTTCAGTAACTGACCGACCCATCTTCTTCAGGTCGTGTGACGTTCCCTGACTGGTATGAGTCCAAGCAGCGTGAACACATTAGTGCAGAGTTCGCAGCACATGAAGTTGATCGCTGGGACGTCCGTCGAAGTAATGTGCACAAAATGAACACAACAATTCGGCCTAATACCCGGAAGCAGACCAGCTTCTAGTATCATATTCGAGAGTAAGTTTTCATGTAGTGATAAAACGATAAATTCACTTTGAAACCAAACACTACTATTCCTACTACTTTGTAATTTACACTCACCGAAACAGAAACGACTTCTTTCTCTTCCTGCAGCCGCTTCTGCATTATCTCCTCAAAAAACGAGTCCAGGGTGAACTAACGCTCCTGTAAGGAAAAGAACTTATTAGTTTGATTAGTCGTAGAGCATGCTTGGTAATTCTGAGATAGCGCTAGTTCTTTACATGTACATGTGTTACAAATTCTGCAATGTCGATCGCGTTGGCAGCATATTTAGTGCGCCTCTGCCCCAGATTATTTTTCACCATAATTCTTTACAACTGGAGAGGGATGTTACCTTTCTCAAGTCTCTCACATAGTTATTTGCTCAGTATTAACAAATACCATACCCAATTTACCGGAATGATAAATGGTTAGAATCAACTGTCCATGTCTGAGGTCAGTGTTAAGTTTAATGGGCTTCAATACAATTGTCGGAATTGTTTAAACAGCATTCAGGTTCGATTATCAACATTAGCTTACCTAATGCGAAAAGTCCGGATATATTGTGGTAGCAACACGGAGGAGAGGATCTAGGGCCAGTAGGATCCAGGGGAAAGGGCCAACACAATGCAGCAAAGGAGTCCTGCAGGGAACAAAGCGAGAGACACAGTGTGAGGCTACCCTGCGGGTCAGAGAATATACGACTCTGACATGCTAAAGGCTTTTTCTAAGGGCTTCATACTCATGTTAAACGACCACTATATCTGTGGCGCATGTAGTATTAGAATTCCTATAGTCCATATTTTATGGCGCTTTATCTTTTGATGCGAAGGCAGAAGTAAGTTTGGAAGAAGTCTCAAGCTCTTTGTTTTACTTGAAGTCAAGACCGCTATGGCAAATTTTAAAAATTTTATGTAGGTCTGGAGATGAGCTCAAGTTTTAGAATGACGACTATTGTGAACTGTTGAGTGACTAGCACATCTCACTTCGCTCCAGTGATCAACAAATCCATCCATCCATCAGTGACATTCATTGCCGCCGGTACTTTGTATCTGATCACGATCCAGAAGAGCAGTATGCTAACCACATGCTCCTCCATACAGTGACGTCTATCGTCTGACGATGACGAGGCGGTCGATTGGTACCTATGGAACTTCAGAGGAATGATTGGACGGAGTTAGGTAGTTAGGTGGTATTTTATATAATCGTCACAATCATCGCTCGTGCGGAGATGCCTATCTAAGACGTGTTATTTACAATGACGTGTCACATGAGATGTTTATAGCAAAAAAATATTCATTTACAGTAAATCGTGACAGTCTGTAATATCAAGTGACCACGTTACGTACGATCAGTTAGCTCTCAGACTTTACTGTTTTGCGTGCTATGTCACTGCAATATAACGTGGCTCACCTCTACAGTACCCCGAAAAGCGACCAAGTTGTTCTCCAGTCGCAGACCCTCGTCTTTCTCCCCTCCCAAACACCGGGAGAAAAACTTCTTCATGCGGCGGAACATTGCTGTAACGATAACAAACAGCACATTAGACATGACCAGACCGTGTCCACGAGTAAGTTTTGCAGCAATGTCTCACAACTCGATCGCAAGAAAAACCTGTAGCCGTGACGACATGTCTGTAACCTTAGCTTTTGTAAAAAAGCAGCTGCTTGTATCAAAAACGACATGTACAGTCTATATAATTGATTGAGCTTATACATTTTTTACTAGTTGAGAATTAGTTACTTTAATTTGTGTCAGTAATTCGTAGAGCATGAATCAAAACAATAACAGTTATTCGAGGTTTAGCAATCGCGTGTTCATTAGGTGGTACTTTTACTCTGAAGAGAATAAATTTCTTTTGATAGCAACTAGCTGAAGGCTTATCTATTAGACTAAATTTAATTAGCAAGTCATTACAATACTACAATAGTTTCAGATATACAGCTGCTTCGCCGGCCGGTGTGGCCGTGCGGTTCTAGGCGCTACAGTCTGGAACCGGGCGACCGCTACGGTCGCAGGTTCGAATCCTGCCTCGGTCATGGATGTGTGTGACGTCCATAGGTTAGTCAGGTTTAATTAGTTCTAAGTTCTAGGCGACTGATGACCTCAGAAGTTAAGTCGCATAGTGCTCAGAGCCATTTTTGAAAGAGGTGAATCGAGTGAGATCAAACATTGCAGATTGGACGGTGCATCAAGATAACGCCCCATGCCACAGGGCCACTTCCAACACGGATTTTTTGACTTCAAAACGCATTCCTGTTGTTCCACAGACCCCCCCCCCCCCTATTCACAGAAGCGTGGTAACTGTGACTTGTTTTTTTTTTTTCTAATTTCGGAAAATGTCTTAAAAGGATTTCATTTTGGGACTCTGGAGAATATTTAAGAGCATATGACCGACATGGGAAATGCCCTACCAGTTGAAGGCTTTCTACGCTTCTACCGATACCGAGGAACAACGACTTCGCCGGCCTATAGCTGCCGATGGGAACTAATTTGCAGGAGACATTATTGTCGTTTGAAAGAAATAAAACCTTGGTATATTAGAAATCAGTCTCACTGCTTTTCTCACACGCCTCCTACTCCAAGATATTGATTCACATATCTTGCGTAACAGAAGAGAAAAACTGTTTTGTTAAGCTGCCAGCATCCCTCGATACGATGCAGTGCACTTGCCAGGAGTTCCAAAATAAATTTTTCTTCACACACGGAAAAAAATTCCAGCAGCACTAATCTCCAGCATCGCAGGGAGTACGTGTGCGTAATTCATAAGAGAGAAAGATTGCTTACACCGTCATCATTGTGGAACTAAGCATTTAATTTGATAATACATAATGCATGGGCACGAACTTCGCCAAAAACAATGTACAGAAATCTGCCTCTACAAGTAAATGTCCAACCTTTGAAACTGCATAAAAAAGTAAACCAATGTTCTATTTCACACTGCATACCGTTAATAACGCTATGTTCTGAGATGATACCACACTCCAGCACCCGCATCAATTTTCCAGTAATTCTCCGCTATATACTCAGCCATTAACAAGTTTATACGATATTCTGTATGACAAATAAATAGGTGGTAGTTAAATCAACGGCTCTTAACCTTTTGCAGCACAACGCAGCTCGCCTCTGAAGCTGGGCGTTCGCTTTTCTGAAAGCTTCTAAAGCTCCTCAAGAACTTTAAAATGTTTCGCTAGATGTGCTCGAAACACAAAATGCAAGACTGCAATACTTAATTCAGAAATGAAGCTCCTTACACTCAATAACTCGCAGAACGAATTCGTATGGATACTTCGAGTACTCCAAAGAATACGGAAGTAATTGCTACACAACGGTTCACAACGGTGTACGTGAGATGGCATTGTTGTTTACATATCCAATATCCTCCCCTGGTAGCTGGTTGGTCAGCGCGACGAAAGTCATACCTAAAGACCCGAGTTCGATTCACGAATGTGGGTGTTGCGTTGCCCTTATCATCGTTATTTCATCCCCATGGACACTCAGGTCGCCGAAGTGGCGTCAACTCAAAAGACTTGCACCATGCGAATGGGAGGCCCTAGCCACACGGCATTTCCATTTTAACAGTAAACCGAAATCCCAGTAAAGCAATATCGTTTAGCAACGTGGATATAAATGTTAGACAACCACTGAAACAAAATATTATATAAGTCAATTGTACATTTCAACTTTTCATAAAATAGCATCGAAGCATAACGACGTCGAATGCTGATGCCCTCGATCCAGCTTTTAGTCATGTATTGAAATGTTATGTCACGCGTAAAAATTGATTCCTTCAGCGCATGTGGCTTCCACCAGATTCGACGTCCGTTTGTGTGACTCCACTATTTGTTTCCTAGTGTAGTGATTTTCTATATTGAAACCTGGTTGTCAAGGGAAGGCCGTAATCATTTACTATTGGTTGCCTTTCACAGTTACACACATTTATTATTAAAAAAGTAGTTCCAGACTCAACAATAAATTAAAAAATACCACGCTTTATTAATGAAGGAATAAACGACAGTGTAAATAATAGTGTTTTCAGTGCGTTACAATTTAGCAAATCACCATAAAATCCTGATACTGATAACGTTTAAAAAGAAAAATAACAAGGCACTATGATGATGACTGAAGGCCTTACACTCCAAGAAAGACAGTAAATTAAGAATGTTTAAGAACTCGCTGCAATTACAACTTACAGGTATTGAAATATTAAAAGTAAGAGCCCACAAACACAGTAGAAGGTATCAGACGCCACGAATGGCAGAAAATAAGGTTTTAAGGTTTACTGCTAAAACAGAAATATCGAATTAATTATTCAGAGCAAATGACCACAATCATGACTGAAGGACTTACACGCCAGGAACGGCAATTATATAAAAATTTTAGAAACCTACTGTAAAACAGCAAATAAAAGGAAAGGTTAATTAAAAGAAACAAGCAACTGACCACGAAAAAGGTGAAATAATATGACGGTAATCTTGTAACGCAACCCTTACACTGATACAGTCTGGCCTGCAACGGAGGGTGGAAACCTACAAACAGCACCAACGCGAGCACCAGCACGGCTCATATACCCTTCGATTAATCTCCTCATCGGGAAAATGGAAGACTTGCTAATGCGACGCATCACATGCCTCATACATATTTTTATTGGCCTCGTCCATGATTTTTTCTACTTTGTTAATACAATCAAATTATAAATTGAACGAGTGTCCTTTTTACACAGGGTGGTCCATTGATAGTGACTGGGCCAAATATCTCAGAACATGAGCATCAAACGAAAAAAACTACAAGGAACGAAACTCGTTTAGCTTGTAGGGGGAAACCAGAGGGCGCTATGGTTGGCCCGCTAGATGGCGCTGCCATAGGTCAAACGGATATCAACTGCGTTTTTTAAATAGGAACCCCCATTTTTTATTACATGTTCGTGTAGTACGTAAAGAAATATGAATGTTATAGTTGGACCACTTTTTTCGCTTTGTGATAGATGGCGCTGTAATAGTCACAAACGAATAAGTACGTGGTATCACGTAACATTCCGCCAGTGTGGACGGTATTTGCTTCGTGATACATTACCCGTGTTAAAATGGACCGTTTACCAACTGTGGAAAACGTCGATATAGCGTCGATGTATGGCTATTGTGATCAAAATGTCCAATGAGCGTGTGCTACGTATGCTGCTCGGTATCCTGGACGACATTATCCAAGTGTCCGGACCATTCGCCGGATAGTTGCGTTATTTAAGGTAACAGGAAGTGTTCAGCCACATGTGTAACGTCAACTACGACCGGCAACAAATTATGAAGCCCAAGTAGGTGTTTTAGCTGCTGTCGCCGCTAAACCGCACATCAGTAGCAGACAAATTGAGCGAGAATCGGGACTCTTAAAAACGGCGGTGTTGAGAATGCTACATCAACATTGATTGCACCCGTACCATATTTCTATGCACCAGGAATTGCATAGCGACGACTTTGAACGTCGTGTACAGTTCTGCCACTGGGCACAAGAGACATTACGGGACGATGACAGATTTTTTGCACTCGTTCTATTTAGCGACGAAGCGTCATTCACCAACAGCGGTAACGTAAACTGGCATTATATGCACTATTGTGCCATCTCTCACAAAGCGAAAACAGTGGTCCAACAAAAAAATTCATATTTCATTACGTACTGTACGAATATATAATAAAACTGGTGGTTCCTATTTTAAAAAACGCAGTTGATATCCGTTTGACCTATGGCAGCGCCACCTAGCAGGCCAACCATAGAGCCATCTGGTTTCCCCCTTCAAGCTAAACGAGTTTCGTTCTTTGTAGTTTTTTCGTTTGACCCTTATTTTTTGAGATATTCGGCCGGTCACGATCAGTGGACCACCATGTATATTTTAATTGAAGTTCTCCTAAAAAGAATCATTTTAAAAGGCGAACTTCAAAATAAGCTAGACTGGGTTTGAGAACAGAGGCCCAACATGCTGCCTTGAAAGGTACTCTTCCGTTCTGGAACTTTTCCTTGAATTCCCAGCGGAAGGATACTAGCCGGATGGTAAGATGCTGCATAGATTCTCCGTAAGGTCACCAATGCGATGTCGAGGCAGGTGGGGAGGCAGTAGATGGAGGAAGTCTCCTTGTCACCGAGTCCTGCCTGCTGTTTCGACGTCCTAGGCTACCAACTTCAGGTCAAGCTTGATCAGATCACAGCTGGAGCTTTTCGCAGGAGCTGGCGTCATACTAAATTACCCACGGAGCTGATGCAAATCGTAACTATAGGTACCTGTCGTTAGATAAGATTAGAAAAGTGTACATTTCAACAACATTGGTTTGTAGCATTATGTTACAGTCTGTTAAGCAGAAAATCTCCTGCTCACTCTCCATTGCCACCATACGCCTATCGTCATATCACTCAGTTATCCTTTCAAAGCGGACGTTCTACAATACAGTACCGTGCAGTGGAGAGCTTCACTCTTATCACAATGCATGCATATTTCACGTTGGAAAGCAACAAGTAATTTTTAACGTTATCAATGTTAGACGATCTGTTTCAGTAACTAATGAAAGTATAAATAGTTTTATCATTTCAAATTTGTTCGGTGGTTCGGAATGTAAGTATCAGTCTAGGCCACAGGCTTCTATCCGAGGTTTTTCAGAAGCTTTTCTTTTTTTTTTTTTTTTTTTTTTACATTTACCGCTTCTTTCAAGGTCGACAATGATTTCTGTTAATGTGATAAATGCGAGGTTAGTCTACGGCTTGTATTCCATGTTAAACTGCAGAGCCACCTGTAACAGACTCGCTAAATCAATTAAAAGAATGGAGGAAGCAACACTACCAAACTACTACGGTGTTCGAACCAGCTTTCGTATTGATGATTCGAGTTTTACTATTACATTTATACATTACATCGATCATCCTTGTATACTTCAGTAATATTTTTAAATACATTTGAGTGATTAGCTGAGTATACACTCCTTTCCCCTCAGAGCGAAGAAATAAAATTACGCTAGGCAAAATTCCCTTCTTTTTATATTAAATAACACAATGGGATTATGTGTTAGATAATACTCTGGAAAGCATAAATAAAAATTTTATTCCTTATTTTCTTTTTCCTAAAAACATTAAATCTGTCGTACAAGACATACTGTTGTTGTTGTTATGGTTTTCAGTCCGAAGATTAATTTGATGCTGCTCTCCCTCCCTACTCTCACATAGCTGCGAAACTACTGTAAATTGCATCCAGAAAAACCGGTTGTTGTCTCAGGTAGGGTCCTATCAACCAATCCCAGATATATCCTGGTATAAAACATGTGGAAACAACACTTTTTTTTTCTAGGATGTCGATGTCCGAAACTTCATGTCATAGCTGCCAAAAGGCGGCAGTGTCTGACGACGCAATAAATGCATCAGTTTCTCTTTAAGGGGACCCGGGTGTGCACGGGCTGCATTTTCATAGCTCGCTCTCAGTGCACATTACTCTTCATCAACAATGAGTAACATTAACTCATACTGTATATGGATATTTATTAAAATATCTCCTACAGTTTAAGAATTATAGTATTTTACCTAATAGGTGTTTTTATAATACACTTCCCATTCAGGTACCATTTTCGGTCCATCATCAGTCTAATAGCATTCAGACTGTGACAGACTGCCGTCAACATTGACAGGAACACATTATGCCTCTCGTTTTGTAGTTTGGAGTATATCTGAGGAAATAGGAAAATCCTTATTTTACCACATTATTATTTTGTCTAAAAAATACCGCTAAAATTATATACAGAATGACAAACATAGATCATTTCTGCGCTGTATTACGCACAATACAAAGTTGCTATCCCATTATTCACTTGAGGGATACTTGGTGAACATGGATGAAACCATTGAGAAGTTATATGTACCTAATGTTCTGAAAACGTAGTTTCGAGAAAATGAGAAAAGAATATTCACAGTGTTTTTGACGCATCGTATACCTCTTTCAGAACATTCCAGCAGCATAATCCTCCTGGCCAGCTGCTTCTTTATCATCTGTAGACTTCTTCAGGGGCCTTTTCCTTACACTGGCTTCCACAGCTTCAACTACTCGCTGACAATCTATGGCAGTCAGAGCAGCTATCCTATTATTTCCTGGCTGGATGCCTAATTTGTCCATTACTTTTATCCTGATGGTGACACCATCATTGAAACACATGACAGCATCCATCGCACCCATTTTGAGTACTGTCCATCCAACAAACACTGTTTTTGGCACTCGTTGCCACACAGATGTTGAAACTCTCATTACGGTTTTAGGGTACGGCCATGTAGACATTTGCTGAGTAATTTTTCATCTGAAAGGTCCCTGCATATTTGCTTTATTGTTTCCATGACTGTGGCAGGCAAGAAATGTATATGGTGCTATTCCTTGCCAGTCGCATGAGCGTGGCTGGTTTGCAGACATTTGCTCAAAGAGCGTTTAAGACCAAATCAACAACTGAAAAGTAGATAAAAAATACATTTTTTGAAACGGGATAAAATTGTCTTTCAGATGGTGACAAGAATTGTTTTCGAAAATTTCAGACATTTCAGGTCCATGTCCAGTTAACAATTAGACATATGAAGCACACTTTTTAAAAAATTAAAGAAAATACGACGCAACAAGAAGGAATTATACCAATGGCGCGGAAATCAGTAGATGTGATGTTCATGTACAGACAAATGAAGGAGTCCCATTTCAAAAACTGAATGGTTTATTCACGAGAAAGAGCTACACAAATTGAGCAAGTCTGTAAGAAAATTATCTATGTCTGGCGCTTATGCAAGTAGCTGTTCGGCTGGCATTGATTGATAGACTTGTTGCATGTCGTCCACAGGGATATAGTGCCAAATTCGGTCCAATTGGTGCTATAGATGAGCAAAATTCAGAGTGGTTTGTAGGGCCCTGCCCATGTTGTTGTTGGTGTGGTCTTCAGTCCTGAGACTGGTTTGATGCAGTTCTCCATGCTACTCTATCGTGTGCAAGCTTCTTCGTCTCCCAGTACCTACTGCAGCCTACATCCTTCTGAATCTGCTTAGTGTATTCATCTCTTGGTCTCCCTCTACGATTTTACCCTCCACGCTACCCTCCAGTACTAAATTGGTGATCCCTTCATGCCTCAGAACATGTCCTACCAACCGATCCCTTCTTCTAGTCAAGTTGTGCCACAAACTCCTCTTCTCCCCAATTCTATTCAATACCACCTCATTAGTTATGTGATCTACCCATCTAATCTTCAGCATTCTTCTGTAGCACCACATTTCGGAAGCTTCTATTCTCTTCTTGTCTAAAATATGTTTCACTTCCATACATGGCTACACTCCATACAAATACTTTGGAAACGACTTCCCGACACTTAAATCTATACTCGATGTTAACAAATTTCTCTTCTTCAGAAACGCTTTCCATGCCATTGTCAGTCTACATTTTATATCCTCTCTACTTAGACCATCATCAGTTATTTTGCTCTCCAAATAGCAAAACTCCTTTACTACTTTAAGTGTCTCATTTCCTAATCTAATTTCCTCAGCACCACCCGACTTAATTCGACTACATTCCATTATCCTCGTTTTGCTTTTGTTGATGTTCGTCTTACACCCTCCTTTCAAGACACTATCCATTCCGTTCAACTGCTCTTCCAAGTCCTTTGCTGCCTCTGACAGAATTACAATGTCATCGGCTAACATCGAAGTATTTATTTCTTCTCAATGGATTTTAATTCCTACTCCGCATTTTTCTTTTGTTTCCTATACTGCTTGTTCAATATACTGATTGAATAGCATCGGGGAGAGGCTACAACTCTGTCTCACTCCCTTCCCAACCACTGCTTCCCTTTCATGTCCCTCGTCTCTTATAACTGCCATCTGGTCTCTGTACAAATTGTAAATAGGCTTTCGCTCCCTGTATTTTACCTCTGCCACCCTCAGAATCTGAAAGAGAGTATTCCAATCAACATTGTCAAAAGCTTTCTCTAAATATACAAACGCTAGAAACGTAGGTTTGCCTTTCCTTCATCTTTCTTCTAAGATAAGTTGTAAGGTCAGTATTGCCTCACGTGTTCCAGTATTTCTATGGAATCCAAACTGATCTTCCCCGACGGTGGCTTCTACCAGTTTTCCATTCGTCTGTAAAGAATTCGCGTTAGTATTTTGCAGCTGTGACTTATTAAACTGATAGTTCGGTAATTTTCACATCTGTCAACACCTGCTTCCTCTGGGATTGGAATTATTATATTCTTCTTGAAGTCTGAGGGAATTTCGCCTGTCTCATACATCTTCCTCACCAGATGGTAGAGTTTTGTCAGGACTGGCTCTTCCAAGGCTATCAGTAGTTCTAATGGAATGTTGTCTACTCCAGTGGCCTTGTTTCGACTGAGGTCTTTCAGTGCTCTGTCAAACTATTCAGGCAGTATCGTATCTCCCATTTCATCTTCACCTGCATCCTCTTCCATTTCCATAATATTGTCCTCAAGAACATCGGCCCTGTATAGACTCTGTATAAACTCCGTCCACCTTTCCGCTTTCCCTTCTTTGCTTATAACTGGGTTTCCATCTGAGCTCTTGATATTCATGCAAGTGGTTCCCTTTTCTTCAAAAGTTTCTCTAATTTTCCAGTAGGCTGTATCTATCTTACCCCTAGGGAGATAAGCCTCTACATCCCTACATTTGCCCTCTAGCCATCTCTGCTTAGCCATTTCGCACTTCCTGTCGATCTCATTTTCGAGAGGTTTCTGTTCCTTTTTGCCTGCTTCATTTACTGCATTTTTATATTTTCTCCTTTCATCGATTAAATTCAGTATCTCCTCTGTTACCCAAGGTTTTCTACCAGCCTTCGTCTTTTTACCTACTTGATAGTCTGCTGCCTTCACTATTTCGTCGCTCAAAGCTACCCATTCTTCTCCTACTGTATTTTTTTCCCCCATTCCTGTCAATTGTTCCCTTATGCTCTCCCTGAAACTCTGTACAACCTCTAGTTCTTTCAGTTTATCCAGATCCCATCTCCTTAAATTCCCACCTTTTTGCAGTTTCTTCAGTTTTAATTTACAGGTCATAACCAATAGATTGTGGTCAGAGTCCACATCTGTCCCTGGAAATGTCATCCAGTTTAAAACCTGGTTCCTAAATCTCTCTCTTACCATTATATAACCTATCTGAAACCTTCCAGTATGCAGCCTTCTTTCATGATTCTTGGACCAGGTGTTAGCTACGTTTAAGTTATGCTCTGTGCAAAATTCTACCAGACGGCTTACTTTTCATTTCTTAGCCCTAATCCCTATTCACCTACTACGTTTCCTTCTCTTCCTTATCCTGCTCTCGAATTCCAGTCGCCCATGACTATTAAATTTTCGTCTCCCTTCACTAATTCAATAATCTCTTTTACCTCATCATATATTTCATCACTTTCTTCATCATCTGCAGAGCTAGTTGGCGAATAAACTTATACTACTGTAGTAGGCGTGAGCTTCGTGTCTATCTTGGCCACAATTATGCGTTCACTATGCTGTTTGTAGTAGCTTACCGGCACTCCTATTTTTTATTCATTATTGAACCTACTCGTGCATTACCCCTATTTGATTTTGTATTTATAACCCTCTATTCACATGACCAAAAGTCTTGTTCCTCCTGCCACCAAGCTTCACTAATTCCCACTACATCTAACTTTAACCTATCCCACCAACTTTTATCTGGGGTGTCTTGAGATACATCGTGGCTGGTCATCGGGGCTCAGCTAGAGGCCAGAATCATCACTGAAGTCAATTCTGCTCCAGCCAACGCTCTCCCAGGCCGAATGTACCCAGCACACTGCGAACCATCTTCTGGTTGTACATACGTCGATGGTAGTCGGCTTAAGGGGCGCCATGAAGTCAGACTCTCACCCGTACTTATGAACTCTGTGTTCGGCGATGGTCCGCTCATTTTTGCCAGCATCTTTGAATAGTTGCGTGGTTTCCTATACATATGTTGATCGATTGGCCAATTACTCCAACCAGCTTCTTTGAAGTCAACTAAATTTCTTCTTTCAAATACTGTCATCTGCTGACATTGTCCACGAGTTTGTTTGCAAAGCATAGTTACTGTGAAACTGAGTACACGGAATGAAATCCTCAAATACTTTATGCGCTGGTATCATCATGACCCCTGTTTACTACTCTTACCAGGTGTGTGGTGACATTGTGCTCCAGCAGTCACACATTCATTCATCGGTCGCCGAAGTTTGCAGTTCTTCATTTTCCGTCGATACCTCTGTGAATAACCATTTTTGACCAATTTGAGTCGTTTTCGTGTCTTACACTGTATATTGGATGTTAAGAATGAAAGAGATCGAAATTCTTATAATAAACGTTTAGAATCAGAAATGTGTGCTAGTTACCGTCTACGACTCACTGAAAATGGTTATTTTAAAGCATTCAATTAGGCTCGTTTTCAATCGCATTACAATGATCATGTCATCGTTGTGTACATGAAATACCTCGTATAGGAATGCTGTTAAATCTAGCACTATCTGTGGACCTACCATCGGCACGGCTCCAGAGTATACGCCATCCAGACCAGGTGCGTTTGCAGTTTTGAGCTTCGAAATTGCGACAGCAATTTCTTCTTGACCGGACCGTATCACCAACATCTGATTGTCATATTCGTTATTTACTGCATTTATAAGTTGTGCGTGTATCTCAGCATTTGTGTTATCGTCAGGATGCAGGGCAGTTAGCAGATATTCTGGTGACTCTCTCCGTCCAGTCGTCATTGAAATATCCACCTTACGAATTGCGGACATGATAGTAGTTCCCTTAACCTTTTCAGTCAACAATTTATTCAGTCTTTGGCAGATGTCAAATTCCAGGTGTATTCCTTCAGTTTCCTGAAGCAAAGTTTTGAAGCGCGTCTTAATATCCCTGTACTCATGGAGCCTACTACTGCACTCCGATTGCCCTAGAGTATGTTCGTTCTTCTTCTCGATTGTACTCTTCACCTCAGAGTGGAAAGTTCAAGGCTCTAAGGGATCGTAGTCTGATTGTTTACCTTTTTCCTAGGAATATAAATGTCCTGTGCTCTTTGCAAGAGTTCAGTTAGTAATTGAGCACCCAAACCTACATGAACTGGAAGCGATTCCATTCTAAATACTCCGAGGTAGGCAACTAAGCCATCTCAATCAGATTTAGTGATGCCTAACTCAATTCTGCTTTCCTCAGCTTGTCTTCTGTATTTTAGTCATTTCCCTCTTCGACGATATTTGTTTTATGGCCACTGTACGTTAGGTACTGGAGCACTTGTCAACTATTAATTTTAGCTGCCGACATGCGGTTTGCTAAAGTGACATCTTTGTTAGTAACTACACCAGCTTATTGTTCGGATGTACTCGGCTGGTCTTCCAGATTTAAAACAATGAGCTGTAGTTCCTGTATTGCTTCCTTTAGTACATCCTTTCGTTCGTCAGTTTGCCTATTGTGCCACAGAAATGATTATGCATCTGTTGTCACAAGGAGACACGCAACTTGTCTATATAGAGAAACCGCTCTGACTTTACCTATATAAGGTACGATAGTGTGAGAGTAATGCTTGCTTACTACAACCCACTTTGTCTGCAGTCCTTCACTTCTATTGTGACCCTGTGCTTGTCCAACAGCGTTGCCACTTTGGGTCACACTGTATTTCCATTCGTAACGACCGTGGCAGTCATTCCCTCATCGTGGCCAGTACCTGTTACTATATCCGCACGAAAATGTGGGAGTTCATTCTTTCTGCAGTATGGTTCTTCCAAACAGAACATATTAACACTCAGCTGGTCAGTTAATTTTCGAATTTCAGTCATTGTCAATTTACATCGAGCAGCATTTATCTGTACTATGTTTATCCTTTTACGTGTTTCGATCGCCAACAAAGCAATTCGGAGAAGGAAGGCCTGGTTCAAAGAAAAGGCGTCCAAATCCTTATATAAAATCCACGTATTAATGCTCAGTGTCGAATGGTCCTTTTACTCTCTTAAACGCCTGTCGAAGGAGATTTCTATGTGTGTAATTGAAAATCATTTTAGTAGGACTCGAAATATTAGAAATACTTTTTTGTATTTCATAGGAGTACCTGATTTTCATTGCACTTCACTGTTTTGCGATTGTTGTACTCGTTAGTGTTACTAAGGTCACCGCACACCTCTTCAAGCGCAAATGGGGGGAGGTTCTGCAGATCATGGCGAAGCTTCTTGGGTGTCTACTGGTACTGCACATGCGGTGTCAATGTCATCATAACCATCATCATTATCGTTATCATAACATTTGGCGCGAGTTCCTCGTAGATGCGGCGTCGGCCTGGGGCAGGAGAATCCCGTTGCTGGGGTTGCTGCATCGGGATCAGCTCGTCTGTCAGCAGCCGCCGCAGCTTGGGTTGATGCAAGTGCTTCACAAATCGTCTCCCCCTGAACGAAGTTCACGAACTTCATCTGTTGTGATTTCTCACGTGATGAGCAAGTGCTCTACTCGAAGCAGGATACATCACTGAAGACAGTTATACTCCAGCCAATGCGACTCCACCCCGCGTGTGCCCGACACCACTGATAACGTGCTATTAGGTGCGCGTAGGTCAATGGTAGGCGGCGAGGGGGACGCCGAGAGCTCAGCATCCCTTCTGTGAGCCGCCTTTTATTAGTCTCAGAGGTCACTGAAGCATTAGTTGCACGTCGGGTTGATGATAATGGTGTCCGTGTCTCTCTGGCGATTACTCGGTCCTCTCCGTCAGCTCTCTGGGTCGACCGCTTCCTTCTTGACGCTGTGTTCAGCGTGGCGATGAAATGATGAATAAGACAACACAACACCCAGTCCCTGTGCGGAGAAAATCTCCGACCCAGCCAGAATTCGAACACGGGCCCCTTAGAACAGCAGTCCATCACGCTGATCTTTCAGCTATCAGGGCGCACTAAATGCTGACATCTACATATATTGTTCAGTAACTGGCTGCGAGTATGGTTATGTCCAACTGAGTACACAGAATGAACTTTAGCAAAAGTTTTAAGGCCTCGTATCGACAAGTACCCTGTTTACTGTGTCTGTGCCCAAGTACGTCGATCGCCAAATCCTGTATGACTATCATCTTGTAACGTTTGTATCACTCCTTCATTGTGCATCATTTTTTGTGTTAGAGTGGTTATTAGACATTAATAACGAAAGATAAACAGAGTTCCTGTGATAAACGTTTGTAATCAAAAATGTGTGATACTAGCCATCTACGAACCTTCGAAAATTGTCACTGTTTAATTCATTTGGATAGGCTTGTTTTCAGTTAATCGCAATATGAACATGTCATCATTACGAGGGTGGAAAGCACGCGGCTGTATCACTTATTAGTGTGTCCGTTCCTCATCTTTATGACGTCTTGAACTCGGCTGAAGATACTCTCAGTAAGGTTAAAGAATCCGCCATAGGCGGAACTAAACTCTAATTTTCCCAAAATATAGTTCATTGGTGAAAATTGTACACTCGTCTGCGCCAACAATTCAAACACAATTATCACTCAAAAGTAACTAACAGGCTGATTTTCTTTATCCATCAACTCAAATCGTCGAAATTGGTCGAATTTTCCACAAAATCATATTCACAAAGTTCCACTGCTACACACGGAAACCAAATTCCACTAGAGTTTACTTTTAGTATGTGCACAGTGACATAGATCCTTGAAGAAACTGAACACAGTCGATGTTCTGCCAAAGTTTGTGAACCAAATTACAACATCCGATCACGAAGACTGGACGTCGATGGTGCTGCAGAGGCAAGGCGGTGTTCTTGAGGAGGCAGCTGGTCGACAGCAGGAAGTGGATGTCCATCCGTACCTCTGGCTCGACGAGAGCTCACTTTTGCACAGTGATGCGCGGGCCTAAATATTGCCGCACAGCTGGATATCGCAGGAACTATTTCAGGTCACGTGATTCGCGGATGGGTCGTCCAACCTACCCCATCCCTCACCCCCCCCCCTACCCAACACACACAGAGTTCGTAGTTTTTATGGCGCTGCTAGAGACGCCTAGTGGAACAACTGCAGAACTGTTTTCTTGTTTTCTGGTGCAGAGCAGTTGCGTGGGTTGTAGGCAGATCAGGACTTTTTGCGCCAGATGGGGTGTGACCCATACAGGTGGAACGCCGTGACATGCCAGAGGTGCGTGAACTTCTGTGTATGACTAACTGCCCATTCTTCAGCAGGAACCGAAACCAGAAACGACAGCGATAGTGCACTTTGAGGTCTGGATTTACTTTGAGGTCTGGATTTAAGTCGACTTTCAATCGCATTCCAATGAGTTATTGGTTATAAGTGAAACATGGCGCTGGCCAATCAATTTCTAGGACGTTATATAAAATGCCTAAAAAGACAAGTCATTGTAGAAAGACAGGAGATACTGGACTCATTTGAAGAAAGAAGGAAATGTGAAAATGCAGCAGACGAAGCAGCAAACAGGAAACACATACAGTCTGCAAACCTCTATTTTTCTTTACTCCGCCGTAGTGGGGATCCAAAACACTCGGGCAGTATTCAGGAATTTGTCGCACTACTGTTCTATATACAGTCCTCTTTGTAGATGAACTACACTTTCCTAAGACTCTCCCAGTAATCCGAAGCCACTCCTACTACTGTTTTCATGTGCTCGTTTGACTTCATATCGCTTTACAACTCTACGCCTAGAAATTAATCCCCTTTCATCTGCATTAAGATATATCTCTTCACATTTAGAGCAAGTTACCCTACATCACACTAAAAGGATATTCTAAGCCATCATATACCCATGTACAGTCACAAAACGATGATACAGTCCTCTTACCTGTTATACTAAAAGGTCACCTCAAGCCTTAGCAGACTTCTCCCCACCCTATCCAATGTTGTCCACAAATCATTGCCTCACGGATGCTGCTTTATGACTTGGTGTTTTGTCATCCTTACATAAACAATCATGGTCTCCATATGTTTCCCTACTGTAGACAGTACATTATGCTGTAAAATGTGTTATTCTTCAGCGTTTAAAGCTTATTAATTGCAACAATTGGAGCACACCATAACCAAGGATAACACCCCAATTCCGTGACACCACATCCTTAGTTCTTCATTTTTGGCGATATACAGGGTGAGTCACTAATTATCGCCACCTAGAATAATCCCGCAAGTATGATGGTAGCTGAGATGATTGTGGGACAAAAGATGTATAGGACAACGGGGGCCATAATATGACGTTGATTTTTTGATGCTAGATGGGGTCGCGTCAGAGATAAGAAGGTCAACTTTGTTTCTTTACATGGGATGCTATAGTTTGGTACTTATTATCTGATAGTGGCCATCGAGACGAATCCAATGACGTGTAACAGCGATGGCCGGTCAATGTGTCCGCGCTGTTCTAGGCGCTTCAGTCTGGAACCACGCGACCGCTTATGTCGCAGGTTCGAATCCTGCCTCGCGCATGGGTGTGTGATGTCCTTAGGTTAGTTAGGTTTAAGTAGTTCTATGTTCTAGGGGACTGATGACCTCAGATGTTAAGTCCCATAGTGCTCAGCGCCATTTTGTAATAGTAATGTATTTGAATGTCAACAAAGGTGAAAAAGGTGGCATGAACGACCAGTTACAGAAGGCATTCGAAGTGATGCCCATTCGTATCAATGCAATGCTGCAATCTTCTTATCACCGACTGAGTGGTATTCCTTATCACTTCAGCATTTATCGAAGCACATGCTGTGACGTTCTCTCTCGTATATCGTGCAAACAGTAAATATTCACCGAATACGGCGTATGCATCCAAGGTGCCATTGACATGTAAACACCATTCCACGGTTTCGCAATACAACTCTAATAGGAACGGTAAGACTAGTATCGTCGAATCAAGCAAATGTGAATGATGTATTCCTTCGAAGAACAAGTCGATATGCTTCTCATTTATGGAGAATGCCAACGAAATTCAGTGAGAGCTAGAGACATTCGCTGAAATATATCCTACACGATGTACATTTAAATCTGTGTGTGATAAATTGAAAACAACTGGATTTTTAATGCATCGGAAACATATCCGGCAAAGGAAAGTTACTAACGAGGAAACAGAAACTGGTACTCTTGCCACTGTGGTTCGGGATCCTTGTGTTAGTTCGTGTCAAATCGCAAGGGAATCTGGCGTGAGCAAGAGTACTGTCGTTCATGCTCTGAATCACCATAAATATCATCCTTACCATACCATTCTCTACCAAGAATTAACTGGTAGACTGTATGCGTCGCATTGAATTCTGCAGATGGCTCAGCTTCAGATTTAAAGGAATGACACATTTATTAATTTGATTTTATTTACTGATGAGGCTACGTTCACGAACAATGGAAATGTTAATTTGCATAACATGCATTACTGACAACTGAAGATCCATGTTGGCTGGGGTAAGTTACAAACCACACAACGTGGACGGTGGATGTATGGTGCCGGATTCTGAAGGACAGAATTATAGGCCCCTATTTCATCGAAGGAAATCTTAATGGTAGGAAGTACACCACATTCCTGCAAGAAACATTAGGTCAGTTATTGGAAGAAGGAACAGGGAACAGAATGTGGTATCAACACGATAGGTGTCCGGCACATTTTTCGCTCGTGGCTAGAAATGAGTTGCAGAGCCAATTCCCAGATCGTTGGATTGGACGCGGAGATGTGTCATGGCCGTCTCGTTCACCACACTTGACGCCTCTGGACTTTTTCTTGTGGGGATTCGTAAAAGACATTGTTTATAAAGAAGTTCCAACTAAACCGGAACTCTGGATAATTTTTATCAGACAGTATACGTCTGAAACAGTGCACCTTCATTTAGTTTATCCCTAATGTTCGTTACTGTTGTGTTTATACATTCTTGCAGAGAAGGTATCTCGTAAACTAAGTAGCTAATGGTGTACACTTCATTCGTTTCTCAAGACCAGTTACTTCAAGTACTAGCAACTAATATCAGTAACACGACAAATATTGCTGCGTTCCCTTTCGTTAAGCGCAACTTTCTATTCTCTGCCGATGAAATTCCTCTGTAGACAGTAAAGCAATAAATATTTTGGACTTGTGGTTTCGCTGCAGGAGGCCAAGGTTATATAACCAGTAAGGCATAGGTATGCCAACGATGCTGCCTGAGGACTGTGCAAGGGCGATTAATTATAGCGGAGACCACAGTGGGGTGGACAGAAGTGGAAGGGGAGAAGAGTAGATGAAGTAGGTACCTGCAGCCGGCTGCAAGCAGATTCTGCCGCGCCTGCTGGATTTCTGCCTTGATGTGCGTTTCTCCACCTGTCAAGTTCCAGGTAGTGGGCGTCTCACTCCCTTCACACTCTGGGAACACACCAGCAGAAATTCGTTGCCCTGATATCGAAGCAGGCACCGTAAACACTGCAAAATCATCATAATAGCCCATGCATTCCAACTGCTCACAAGAATAATATGCAGAACAATGGAAACGTTGAGGATCTGTTATTTGAGGATCACTTGGAGTTTAGGCACGAGGGAGACAGTTCTGACGTTGCGCTTCATGATAGAAGCAAGACATGAGCAAAATTAAGACACATTCACAGGATTTGTTGAACTAGAAAAAGTGATTGACACTCTAAAATGACACAAGACAATCGAAATTCTGAACAAAGTAGGAGTAAGGTACGGGACGTGTAATACACAGTATGTACAAGAACCTAGAGAGAATGGTAAGAATGGAGGAGACATAACGAAATGCTTCAATTAAAAGTGGTGTAAGGGAGGTGATGCTGTCTTTCGCCCATACTACTCACTGTCTATATCGTAGAACCCATGACGGAAATGGAAGAAAGTTTCCAAAGTGTGCTCAAAATTCACAGTAAGTAACTAACACTGATACGATTCGCTGGTGCCATTGCTATCCTCAGTTGAAATGAATTACAGGATCTATTGAATGAAATGAATAGTGTTATGAGTACAGAATAGGTACTGAGAGTAAACCGAAGAGAGACGAAAATAATTAGAAGTAGAAGAGAAAAAGAACAGCGAGAAAACATCACAACTTGGGATCAAGAAGTACACGCAGTTAAGGAACTTTGTTATCTTGGAAGCAAAACGACCCATCAACCCATCTTGGACGAGGCAAGAAGGACATACAAAGCAGAGTAGCACAGGAAAAGGAGGCGTTCCTGGACAAAAGAAATCAACTGGTAACAAACGTATGTCGTAAGTTGAGTACGAAATTAATGAGGATGTACGTTTGTAGCACCGCATGGTACAGAAGTGAATTATTTCCTGTGAGGAAACCGAAAACGAAAAGAATCCAAGTGTTCGCGACGTGTGCGATAGAAGAATGTTGGAAAGTAGGTGGACTGATAAGGAATGAGGAAATTCACATCTACATCTACATCTACGGGATTACTCTGCTATTCACAATAAAGTGCTTGGCAGAGGGTTCAGTGAACCACCTTCAGGCTGTCTCTACACCGTTCCACTACCGAGCGGCACTCGGGAAAAACGAGCACTTAAATTTTTCTGTGCGAGCCCTGATTTCTCTTGTTTTATCGTCATGATCATTTGTCCCTATGTAAGTTAGTGCCAACAGAATGTTTTCGCAATCGGTGCAGAAAACTGGTGATTGAAATTTCATTAGGAGATCCCGTCGCAACGATGAACGCCTTTGTTTTAGTGATTTTCATCTCAATTCACATATCATGTCTGCGACACTATCTCCCCTATTTCGCGATAATACAAAACGAGCTGCCCTTCTTTGTACTTTTCCGATGTCATCCGTCAGTACCACTTGATGCGGATGCCACACCGCACAGCAATACTCCAGAATATGGCGGACAAGCGTGATGTAAGCAATCTTTTCAGTACACCTTTTGCACCTTCCACGTGTTCTGCCAATGAATCGCAGTCTTTGGTTTGCTCTACCCACAATATTATCTATGTGATCGTTCCAATTTAGGTTATTTGTAGTTGCAGGCCCTAAGTGTTTAGTTGAATTTACAACCTTCAGATTCGTGTGACTTACAGCGTAATCGAAATTTAGCTGATTTCTTTCAGTACTCAAGTGAATAACTTCACACTTTTCTTTATTCAGGGTCACTTTTCGCACCATACAGATATCTTATCTAAATCATTTTGCAAGTCGCTTTGATCATATGATAACTTTACAAGAGGTAAACACTTCCTTGTGGAACGCCGGATATTACTTCTGTTTTACTCGATGACTTTCCGTCTACTACTACGAACAGTGACTTTTCTGACAGGAAATCACGAATTCAGGCGCACAACTGAGGCGATACTCCGTAGGCAAGCCGTTTGGTTAGGAGACGCTTGTGAGGAACGGTGTCGAAAGCCTTCTGGAAATCTAAATGTATGGAACCAATTGACATCCCCTATCGATAGCAGTTATTACTTCATGAGTGTAAAGAGCTAGTAGTGTTTCACAAGAATGATATTTTCTGAATCCGTGCTGACTATGTGTCAATAAATCGTTTTCTTCGAGGTACTTCATAATGTTCGAATACAGTATATGTTCCAAAACCCTACTCCAAATCGACGTTAGTGATATATGCCTGTAATTCAGCGGATTACACCTACTTCCCTTTTTGGGTATTGGTGTAACTTGAGGAATTTTCCAGTTTTTACGTACGGATCTTCCTGTGAGCGAGTGGTTGTATATAATTGCTACATATGGTGCTATTTTATCAGCATACTCTGAGAGGAACCTGACTGGTATACAATCTGGACCGAAGGGCTTGCCTTTATTAAGTGATTTAAGCTGCTTTGTTTCACCGAGGATATCTACTTCAATGTTTCTCATCTTGTCAGTTGCTCTTGATTGGAAGTCAGGAAAATTTACTTCGTCTTCTTTGGTGAAGGAGTTTCGGAAAACCGTATTTATTAACTCTGCTGTTGTGGCACTATCATCAGTGACTTCACCGTTGTTATCACGCAGTGAAGGTATTGATTGCGTCTTGCCACTGGTGTTCTTTATGTGTGACCAGAATCCCTTTCGTTTACTGCCAGATTTCGAGACATAATTTCGTTGTGGAAATTATTAAAAGCATCTCGCATTGAAGTAGGCGCCATATATCGAACTTCTGTAAAACTTTGCCAATCTTTTTTCGTTGCTTCTGCAATAACGATCTGACCCATTTTGTGTACATTGGGGGATCAATACCATCACTTTTTATTTTATGTGGTATATATCTCTCAATTGCTGTCGATACCATCTCTTTGAAAACAATCCTCGCATTTTCTATACTTACATGATCAGATCGAAAGAGGTGAGGACTGTCTCTTCAAAAGGTGTTAGTGCATTTTTACCAGCTTTTTTAAACAGATATACTGTGCGTTTCTTTTTCTCCGCAAAACAGAGGAACAAAGGAACATAAGGAAAACGCTGACAAAAAGAGGGGACAGAATGGTAGGACACGTTTCGAGACATAAGGAAACAAATTCCATGGTGCTAATACAACAAATAATTAAGAATATGTGCCGAATATGTTTCTCTGAGATGAAGAGATTGGTACAAGAGATGAAATCGCGGTGAGCCGCCACAAACCAGTCAGTAGAATGATGGAAAATGGAAAAAGATGATAACTGGTACGAGCTTAGGACTCCACGAGTATTTTCAGTTTCAGTAAAAATTGCTGCATAAATTAAATTACTGAAATCAATACGATGTAAAAGGTTTAATCTTTTAAGTGGGCATGACGGATATATCCGGCCCTTGGCACGTTCGCTCTCAGTTCAACGAATATATCGGACCACAGCAACCTGTCGCTTGTAGCTAATGGGAATGATGAATTCAAAGCCGAGACGTACTATGACGTTATTACTAAAGTTTCATCCTACATCAGTTAAAATAATGCATTCTCAAAGTTTTAACGATTTTCAATGTTCTTACTGCCATGGACACAAATTATGGCAGCTCCTGAAGAAAAAACTGCTTTTCGAGTTGTTTTGGAGTTCGCTAACGATTTTCATGGAAAGAATTATTGAATTTACCTCTACACCTGGTATATTAGTTCAGATTACGGTGACCAACAGACGAGAAAGCAAGCGGTGTTTTCGACACAATGTAGGAAAACAAAAACGAGTTCCTTTACGTCACTGAATATGAAAAATTGAAGGAGGGTAACTATTTAACAGCGTACGTCAGCTAGCAGCTATTAGTAAAACAGAACCGCGAAAGAGATAACGTGATGGTCAGCACGTTTCGTGACAATGCATTGCATGAAGTAAACGCAAATTTTTTTGCATTTGTGGTAAATATATGAGACACGTGGCTAGAAGTAGATCACAGTTGCAAAACTATCAAGTGGCCAGGAGCAGCCTGAAAAAAGTTATCAGACCATCACAGACGTTAAGTGCGGGGTTGTTTTCCAGTTATCTTGTATTAGGTTCAGGATAGGGTCTGGGGTACCTGCAACATGCACACACACTCACAACAGTGTAATTGGGCTAGGGGTTTGCAATGGGATAAAACAGTTCCTCAAACATTATTCCTATATGGGACATACATCTTGAATCTTTTAAGTATATAAGAAGTAGTGACAGCCGCAGTTTATCAGTATTCTATGTTATCAACACATCTGACTGGTAAAAATGCATATCGCCTTTGCTCTGTGGTTATGAAGCCAAATTTTGCAATAATCAGTAAGCATAAAGCTGTATTTAAGATAGCTGAAGTCAATACCCTCTCCTGTGATTTAATGTACTGTAATTGTAACACACCCCACGTCTACCATAATCCATGTGTTTCAGTGCATATAAGAGGTGACCTTGACTAATAGTATTTTACTGACATAAGTCTCTCTGGGAATATTTGGAGGACGAGGAAGAAGTGATCCTGCAAATACTTTGTAGCTACTTTTGGCAGTGAGAGTGAATCTAAATCATCGTTGGACACCAAAGAAACCAAGTCGTGTGGTAGGACAAGAAAAGAAATATTGTTGTACAAAATCTTTATTAATTATTGCATAGACATACATAAGAAATGTGAAAATAACTGAACACGAAAGGGCAATACGGGATGTCTGCATTAACTGTAAATTCTGATGGAAAGTGGCCAATCACTGGTGTACATGCAGCTAATGATAGAATCGAGGGTGTCTCTACATTAGTGGATATACGAGAAATTTGTTTATTAACTTCCCTTCCCAGATGAGTTAGCTTAAAGGAAGGTTCGTTATATTGTATCAACATGCTGTGGACTGGACATTGTGCATTTTATTATTCCACAAGTATTAAGACAAAAGTACCATAAACTGCTATTGTTTCCAAAAATAATTTTATTTTGCAGGTCTTAATAAAAAGAAGAAAGATAGCAAATAGACTCAACCCTTTCCCTATTAAAGAAATTAATTCTTCAAGTCTAGTTAACGAGAAAACTGAAAATGGAATAGATCGACATAAGAAAAACAAAAGTGAGAAGTGGGAAGATTTGGTGGAAACATTTCCCATGAAGGAAAACTATAAACTGCTACTCGAAAATCAAGGCTTACAAATTACTTTAATTTTTTGAATCTGTGCATATTAGTCTAATTTATTAGACACAGTTCCTGAGTTTTCGTCAGTCTCTCAGTCGGCAGTTGATGGTTGGAGTGCTGACTCATTATCTGAGTATCCAGTTATGCTGGCAACTGATGTGATATATATAAGGATCATATCAACCTATACAACATCAACAACAGCCTGAAGATGGCGCATTGAAGCGCTGAAACTGGTTGTAACAAAATAAAATAAAATCATAAGGACGGCTGTAGGTGTTTTATTTTGTCGCAATAGTAAACGGCCGTCTTCCCAGTGACCTCCTGCCAATAGCATGGACATACAAAAACAATATTCCGCATGTCGTTAGCCATGTGTCGACATCCTGTCCTCGGACATCCATTATGTATAATGGCGTTCGTTGGACACATTTTACTTTAAACTCGCTTGCCCGGTGTCGGCGGATAAACACGATACTACAGTGGCTATGTTATTCCGAATTACAGTGAAAAATTCCCTCGGACATGCATGCATGTCCTAAGGAACAGGCACTTCGACGACTACAGCCGTTATGAAATGCAAGAAATTTATTCACAGTTGCGAATATGGACAACCATCAGCTGTATAATAGAATGACGACAGTGAAAGCCTCTGCCTGACCGGAACTCAAAACCGGATTTCCGGCTTATCGCGAGCGGTCACCTTATCGTTTCACTATCCGAGCAGAACTCATGGCCAGGCCCGAACTACGATAGATCGTGAGCCACATGTCTAATTCCTGTATCCGTACGTCCAATATGTACGAGGGTCAGACAATAATTAAAGAGACAAAATGGTCTGGGGAAAAACTGTTAGGGCCGGCCGAAGTGGCCGTGCGGTTAAAGGCGCTGCAGTCTGGAACCGCAAGACCGCTACGGTCGCAGGTTCGAATCCTACCTCGGGCATGGATGTTTGTGATGTCCTTAGGTTAGTTAGGTTTAACTAGTTCTAAGTTCTAGGGGACTAATAATCTCAGCAGTTGAGTCCCATAGTGCTCAGAGCCATTTGAACCAAAAACTGTTAGTAGGGCAAGTTTGATACTTTCGTGGCTATGAGTTGGTATCACTAGGATGAGTCCTGATCAGATGATGTATAAAAATTGTTTTGTTTATAACGCCAAAAAATACATCTCAAGATGGCGAGTCCGCTTCAAACGTCCACATAAGTTGAACAATATACTCTTATTCGTTTTCTTTCTTGCTGAAGGCGAGAAACAAGAGAATATATACTGTAGACTGTCTTAAGTTTATGATGAGCGTTGTATAAATCGATAAAATTTTTACAAGTGTGTAGAGCAGTTCAAATATTTTCTCGACTCAGTGACAGACCAACACCGGTCTGGCCGACCTGTTGCAGTTTCCACTCCCTCACTTGAAAGTCGAATTGATGACATTATTCGTGCCGACCGCCCTTGTGACCGGGAAATGATAATTGATAAGGTTCAAGTTAGTGCTGACACAGTTCATAACATTATCTGTAACAAGCCGAAGTACCGCAAAACATGTGCAAAATGGGTCCCAAAGGAGTAGACGCGGCTACACTAGGAAACTAGGTTGAGGGTGTGCACAGAGCTAATGGAACGTTATGAAAGGAAAGGTGAGCACTTCTTCAGCAAACTTTTAACTTTTGATGAAACTTGAGTTTGCGATTATGAGCCAGAATCAAAAAGACAAAGCATCGAGTGGAAGCACACCAACTCACGAGTTAAGAAAATATTCAAAGCCAGGCATCTGCAGGAAAAGTCATATTGACGTTGTTTTGGAATACTGAAGGTCAAGTTTCTTGTGATTATCTCGAAGAGCAGCGTAGAATGAACAGCCAATATTACTCCTATTTGCTTTTAAACAAGATGAAGCCAACCATGAGACAGAGACGTCGTGGATCTGAGAGGAGAGGTGTGATTCTCCAGCAAGACAACGCAAGTCCTCATATTGCTCATCTAGCCCGTGAAATCATCGACAAAATGGGCTGGGAAGTACTGCCTTACAGTCCTCATTTAGCACCTAGTGATTCCCATTTGTTTAGTGCACTGAAGGAGGCATTACGTGGGAAGAGGTTGCAGGACAACGAGGACGGGAAAAATTTTGTCGGAAATTGGTTCAAACATCAACATAAAGAGTTCTTTGCAGCCGGAATAAAAAACCTTGTAGCCCGTCGGAATAAGTGCATAAATGTTCAAGGGTATTATGTTGAAATGCAGGAAAAGTATTGTTTTGTAAAAATAAACTTTTTTTTTTCTCCAGACCAATTAGTCTCTTTTATCATTGAATGACCCTCGAATATTCCCATACAGAGGAGGCATTTTCCTTAAAAGTCAGCTGCTCGGTGCCGGCGGATAAATGCGATACTGCAGTGCTTGGGTCATCCCCAATTGCGATGCAAAGTTCTTTCGGACAAGCACGCATCCATGTCCGAAGATACTCGAACTGCGGCGACTACAGCCGTTATATGGTAAACGAAATACATTTGCAGTATATTCTCGGCAAAAAATAGGTTCAATGGCTGTCTGGACGTCAAGATGTACTCACATCAAATACTCGTTTCCTTATTGAAGCATTTCGATGTATTACAACCATGTAACCATGATCCCTTAATCGGAACAGCATTACGACCTAATATAGGAAGAACGTAACGGACTGCTGGTAATAAGCTCCTGATTCGGCTACATACATAGCTGTAATAGAAATAATCAAAGTAGATCCATGGCACGACAGACAGAAGATATATACTTGCATCGCTCTGAGACCAGGTGATCCCATCGTTTGACAGAACTTTACAAACCACGAAATTGTCAGCGGAATTTGAGGGAAACTTTAACGTCTACATCTGCACTTAAGCTGCATTATATTGTAGGGCAGAGGGTAGTTATGGTATATACATAACTTTTTAATAATCCTACCCGATAATGGTCCGACTGATAAACAATACTCAAGAAATGCCGAACGAGTCTTTTGAAAACCACTTCTCTTGTGGATGAGCTATTTCCCTTCAGATTGTTCCAGGATATCTTAGATACTCCTCTGCTTCTCTATGACAATTTTTTAATTGGTCTTGCCTCTTTAGTCCATATATGACAGCTATTCTGAGGTATTTTCCGGTTGTTATTGTATCTAATGTTTTATTGCCAAACTCGTAACCTATGCACGTGCAGGACATTACATTTATTTACTTGCAATGTCAACTAGACCACTCGTGAACTGTTTGCATGTCTTCCCGCATTTCGATACGGTTGTCTGTTGTTGCAACCTTCCTGTAGACAACAGCTTCGTCTGACAACCGCCCCGGACAGCTTACGACGTTATCCTCTACGTCATTTCATACAGAGTATTGCAAACATTAATGGCCTTGTAGAGCTCCCCTGGGCTACATCTATCGATATTTTCCCCTTAAGTTACGACTATTATTACTGTTTGCTAGAACGTCCTGAAACCAGCCATTTGATCTGCTACTTGATAAGCTTTTATCAATGGCGTTTCGCGCAGATTTTTCTAAGGGTTCACTGGAAGGTTGTCTACAAAGTTTCAAATGACTAACACACATGGTTTAATAGTAGTAAAAAAGAACTACTCTACGGAAATACATTTACTTTACGATTGACTTTGTCTCGAATAATCCATTCACCACTCATTAAGATCAGAGAGTCTGTCAGTGAAGCATTCATTCAATTCATTGAATTCTACAATGCTGTTGACAATGTCTTTCTCGATTGAGAGCGCTGCTACTGCTCTTAGCATCTGCTGACTCATAGCACGAAGCAGAAAACCTTCAGGTCCGCGTCAGACTATGGCGCCGGTATGGTAACAGTCACTTTCAGGAGTTTCGTTGTCTGACTACAATATTTCTGCAAATCATTTAAGAATACGGATTCCAGAATTTTCTAAACTCATTCCTCGTGTTTGATATCAGAACTTTTGTTCTCAGTTTATTGCCTTCAAGGATGGGATTTATTTTGCAAGACGCCTGTAGCAATGTTTGCAGAAAGTGACCTGCATACAACACACACTTTTCGGAATTAAATAAATTTGCAGCAGCTCTCTGCATGTGGAAATCATGTCAGATACGTTAGCTCGATTATATTTTTGCAGTCTTCTACCCCTTGTTGTACACACAGTGGCTCAACTATTCATTTTTGTAATTGGCTGTACAATGCTGCATGATTGTAAATACAGACAACCAAAATTGAAATGCTGGTGCCTTCATTTCAGACGTTGCACTGTTGCTGAAATAATTTAAGAGGTTTGTCGAGATGGAATCTCAGTTTTCTCCAGGCTTTCTACAAGTCACTATTTTCATACACAACTTGCAGAGTTCTTGATTTAAAATTCCACCCTGAGTAGGAAACATGGCAGACTTTCTTACTCAGTATGTCAATTACACACTGTGATGAATGTAGGAAAAACTAAGAATCTCACTAAAGTCAACGAAATATCTTCTAACGTCCCTATTTGCCTCTCTGCATAGGTTAAAATCAGATCCTGCGTTTCGGCATAAAAGTGAACTACATAGGCATGTTCAAAATGTTTATTCAGAATAGTCTGTGCACCTGAAAGACGACCACTCATGACACCTGTGCAATTGTAGCTCTGAGAAATAACTATACTGTGATTTCTCTAAGCGATTATCCTAAAGTTTATGAACTCTGTTCGCGAGGTGTCTTGAATGTCAAAGACCTTGCTACAGATATCACGTTAGAGGAAACATATCTGACTATTATGATAAAAAGTGAAATTGTTGAAATCTCACTGTCGTACCTGCGCTAACTGGTACAGAATCAGTGACAGCAATTTTCTTTTTTGCTCTGACATAGTAAACATCCATCATCCAAGAAAGAATAAAATATTGAATATGTTTACATGTGCCTTTGAAAACAGCAGCCTTCTAAAGATGATCGTTACTTACAGTATCAGGTCCAGCAGTGAAACCTAAATGAAATCTAGAAGACGTTGGGAAATTCCTGGATTTGATGAGTTGCTGCATCCATAATTTCCAAGAAGTGCAAGCTCAGAAACACAATAAACTACAACAGATCACAGAGTGTGTAACGATATTGGCGAATCTGATCATTGTGCCTAGAACCTGTGTATCGGGAGAATGACTCATGCATGCACAGTGACAGATGGTCTGGAAGGGGGTTCATTCGGGTACGTAGTTCCAATTTTCATCCACCAGAGAACAGTAGTGCACAGACACATTCAAGAAACAGGTCAAGAGCACGTTTTTGCGAATTATTCTGTTTATTTCCTGAAGCCCTTTTGTTTATTTATCTCTGTACAGTTTTGTATATGCTTTTAGTAGTGTCAGTGATGCGCGAATGTGGTCTAAAGTAAACATGTAGATCACTGCTCTACTGAAGGACGTTGTACGAGGGGGAATTTTTTAACATAATATGTCAAGTCAGTTTATGGTAAAAGGAAAGCTAATTCGAGTGCAAATGAAAATAGTTAATAACTTAAAGTATAAACAAAATATCAGAATGCTAAATATTTATTTCGGGAAAAAGTACAGTTCGAAAGCATGTTATTTGTTGATTGGTTGGTCACGAAAAGCGCGGACTAACAAGAGAGAGTAATGTTTTTCTATTGGCCTTAAAGAAAACTGACCAATCAGAACAGAGTAATCTTCGTTCCTCATTTCTCTTGGAGATACAGAAAGCTTTCTGCAGTCTAGAGTACTCGGAGCACAACCTTTCAATGGTACGGTCGTGTGTAGTAAGAGCTCCGAAGTAAGTTATAATTTGCCGGTTATCGTTGTGCTACTCTCCTCAAAAGTGCTTTAAGGTGAAGGCAATGTGCTTTTCAGAATGTACGGATTTTTAAGCAATTTACTGTATGGGAACAATCCGTGCTTGTGCTTAGTAGATTTCTTGAAATACGTTAAGATAAACTTGCTAACGTGAATGAAAGTATTTTACGCATACTGTGTTAAGACTAGCACGGTCTCAGAAGTGTACGTATACAATATCAATGTTAAGAATATAGCAAAGTTTTGCCAGTACTTCCACCTTTCACTTGAAATTAAGACCTTTCCCGATTCTTGGAATAGTTACGTTGTATGATGCCCGGTGCGAATTGAAATACCGTAGGATTCTGCTCGGCTTTCATGCCGCCGATCTGCTGCAGTGAGTTCACTGGTAGCTGCAGATAAAGGACAGAAGGAGCCGCGCCGCCGCAGTGTCTTCCCATTGGCTGCCTACAAGCTCTATCTAGTTGGTGTGTAAAACCACTTTCCCTAAAATATTGTGATCTGGACAAATCCGTCATTTTTTCTTCTTGTCTTCTGTGGCAAATGTATGAAATCATCAACGCCTCATAACTAAGCACTTTTCTGTCATAGAGGCAGAAGAATGGATGATTTTAATTTAAAATTTTTATGTACTGTAGTATTCTGTCAGATGAATATTTCTGTGGGATCCACTGCTCCGCTTGCCACAAGACGAACCGACGCTTGCTCGTACTTTGTTCACTAAACGAGAGTGCGACAGGGCGAAGTGATTGAAAACAGCATTAACCTGGGTCTCGATCTCTTCTGCTCTATCTCTTATTGACGATGGTATTGAACTGAATGTCTCTGGATGTCTGTTTGTGCAATCCGTAATGATTTTTGTAGAAAATCTTCCTCGATCTCGAAGAAGGTCGTAATGCGTGATCATAAAACATGTTCCACATTTCCAGAACCGAACGGAGTCAGTGATATAGGCCAATAACTATGTGTGTTTATTGAAAACGCGGTTGACCTGCCCTTTTTTCCAGACGCTTAGGGCCTTTCGTTGGCCAACTAACTACGAGAAGTTGCTGTTCAAAGAGGAGCTATGACCAGTACTCCATTCTTCGGCAGCGTATATTCCTGTGTGTGATTTCTGTTGTAAAGGTACTAGAAATTTGCGTACAGTAAACGTATCCCATGGCTCACCACATGTAAGTTCTCATAGCTCTGCGTGGTAGTAAGGAACTGGTGCGATTGAAAGTGGGCATTAATGTTAGACTGGAAAAGTTAATTTGAGCAATTGCTTCTTGGATTATTCACTTGTTAGTAAGTTGGCAACACCAGGGATCGTTTCAAAAACAGCAGCATTTTGCAAAAAAAAGAGGCTCTGAGCACTATGGGACTTAACTTCTGAGGTCATCAGTCTCCTAGAACACACATTCATGCCCGAGGCAGGATTCGAACTTGCAACCATAGCGGTAGCGCGGTTCCAGACTGTAGCTAATAGAACCGCTCGGCCACCCCAGCTGGCAGAATTTTGCACAAAAGCTACAAAATTCAGAGCTTAGCGCTGTGCGGTGAATAGAGGAACGCGTTTATTGGTATAGAGCCTTCCGACAACATACACCCAAAGCGAAAACTATGGGAACGACAAAACTGCATACGTCTCGGAGGGACATATATTCCTCATCAGATGCCTCCCGTATTACCAGCATGGAGATGTCTACCGCCAACAGGATGAAACGGAGAAGTGTATCAACTGCAGAGGCTGATGGTTGTTTCAGTAGACAACATTCTGTCGGCACGATACAATCATCGTCAGTCACTGCAGTGCAGAACTGCAGTACTATGGCGTTAATTTAACGAGTAAAATAAACTGACTTGGGAAAGACAGAATGCAAGTGATGTGACAAAACAGTAATTGTCTCGACCTGAAACTATGATATCACCTGTCGGGCTTGAACTATGACGTATTGGAGTTGTGGCGAGTGACGTCACACGTGTGCGGAGCGTTGGTTTGTTTTCGTTAGGGACGATTGTATTGTCACCTTATGCTGTGTTTGTAGTCTATATTGGATATATACATAGTGGTGCAAATTTTGATGGAATGAGCATGTTACTGGATCAACCAGTTTAGTTACTTAAGAGAAAGATGCGTTTACGGTGTTCTCCGCTTACGCTCCTAATCAACTAGAGTTTAAACGTTATCTTTGGTTGTCTTGGTAACGTGAGTACACAGTGATTACAACTTATGTGAACTTTGGCACATATTTTTTTCAAAGGTGAGTATTTACGAGTAATTTCAGAGATTTTGCAATTTTCTGTTGAGCTGTATTGGTGAACACATGTTACTGCGTTTTGTCCATCTCGCAATTTAAACCTTTCTGTATCGGTATTGGAGTATTCGTTGTTGTTACCATATTTCGTTAACTTTCGCGATATTTGCTACCTGTACTGGTATTACTTTTTCGCTTTCTATACTGATATTTCTTTTTGTATTCTGTATTGATGTCTGGCTTTTAAGTTAGTTTATAATTATAGAGTGATATCTTCGATACCAGTTGAATTTATCTAATTTGGTGCTTTACTTTCGCATTTTCGATGCAGACCTCTGCATGCTATTCTTCATCGTATTCTTCCGGTTGTTTTGTTTTGTATACGCCAGTAATTTTGGGGCTCTGTGGCTTTTACTTGAGAATATAACTCCCCAGATTCCCCTTAAGGCCCAATATTTATTATTTCGAATTTTTAATTTTCTGAAATGATTTTTATAATTTGGTTTTATAGGAACTGTTGAATATGACGTCCTAATCGCCATTTTTAAATCAAAGTTGTGTTGCATCTTGAGGGTAGTGATGATGTTATTTATTAATGTGGACGGGTGTTATCGAAGGCTCTCGTCCTCCCCAATAATTCACCATCCTTGAGACACAGTGCCGTACCCCCGGCCGCGAGAGTTCGCCCCTGTTTGGTCTTTGGAGGGGAGGGGCGCACACAGCGCCCACTGTCACCTCCACATGAAATCACGCCGGCCACAGCTGTTATTCAGTTTAATAAAGACGTAATGCGTTTTTACGTCGCAGGCTGACAGTTATTGGACGGGTGAAGTTTTTGCATCGGTTAAACGCTCGAGCGATGTGATGTGGTGCTGTAACGACATAACAACACAAGTTTTCGCCCCAGATGTAAGCATTCCCATTATACAGTAGTAGGCAAGCGTAAGTTCTCTACATTCTGCAATTTCCTGCAGGCGATTTTATCGAGTGCGCTACTGCCAAGTCACCCATGTTGATTAGTTTGATTCTGTGTAGAGCAAAGATAACAGAATATCGTGTGGTAGTGAATCCTGTCGTAGGTGTTCTACAGATGAGCAGGATGAAGCCAGAGCATTGTCGACTTGGACTACTCTTACATGGGCTGAGTTACTTACGAGAGTGTATACTGTGGAAAGTCATTTAGACTTCTTATGGGAATTTTGTAGATTGTCACTGGGAGACGTGTGTTGAACTCTTTAAAAATCGACCAACGTTTATTTCCCGTTTTAATTATAGGACTGTTCTACGAAATGTACGAAACTAGTACGATCAGGAAAAACACGTAGTTCGTTAGATGCCAACTGACGATACATCAGGGTATTAGTTTGGTCCCTTCCTGGGTTAAAGAACACATGCTACTAGTCACTGTTACAGAAAATTATTTCAGTACAATTACTGTTGGCGATTACTTTGATTTTTGCAGTGTTATGTGTTATGTGATTGTTGTGAATTTTACAAAATACAGTAGCTTTGTTTTCACAGTTTGGCTTAGGAGGCCAAAAGTTTCCTTATGAGACGGTCACAGTTTTTCTGAGAGATAGCTACAGAGTATCCGACAATCACAGAGGAGGAGTGCTCCAAGCTGCAACTGATTTGGAAATTATTGTATAGTTCGACATACTCTGACACTCGACAGCAAGGCCGGCTGGGGTGGCCGAGCGGTTCTAGGCGCTACAGTTGGAATCGCGCGACCGCTACGGTCGCAGGTTCAAATCCTGCCTCGAACATGGATGTGTGTGATGTCCTTAGGTTAGAAAGGTTGAAGTAGTTCTAAGTTCCAGGGGACTGATGACCTTAGCAGTTAAGTCCCATAGTGCTCACAGCCATTTGAACCATTTTTTTCGACATCAAGACGTTTCAACATTTCGTTTGTTGTGAGGGAAACAGGAACTATTTGCAGGAAAAGTAGTTATATATGACTAGTTAACGAATAATAACTTACTATGCGTACATTGTGTTGTTAAGTAAAACTGCAACAGTATTCGTTACATGGGACCTTTTCAGATTCTAGTAAAATAATACAAATAAGTGTAGCCATTCTGAAACTAAGACCGTATTTGAGCTCATAAATCCAACAAAGAAAGGTTCTCAAGCAGCACTGGAGCGTTCTCATATAGCGAGTTCTGACAGCTGCCATCTAACAACTTTGTGTCGAATTCACCTGAAACACTGCAAAAAGGGTAAAGTATCGTTAGATGAATAACTACACCAGCAACAGATATGTTCAAAAACTTTCACGAATTAGTAACTACAACCAGGAGATTTATCGATTTGCCTTATGTTAATCCCCACTTACGAGTGAACCATGGCTTTGGTTTTATTTCAGAGACTTCACTGCACATTCAAATGGCCGTAGTGACACTCGCATAGAATTTATACTTTCGCTTAAGTTTTCTTCAGATTTCATTTTTATTTCGTTTCATTATCCTTCAGTTAATGTAAATCAACCGTTCACAAATTTAGCTAACTTTTACAACTTCGGAATATGAGATACCTATGTTCGTCCATCCATTTAACAAATGGGTCGTCCAGTACCTTTAAATTCTACGGCTTCGTGCGCTGTGTTATATTAACGTCACCAGTTTCCACTTTTGATGTAACAGATCAGAGTCCTCCCGATAGGTTCGTCTACTCCCATGTAATGTTAGCAAACAGGGGGGATCGGTGAAGTTTTATTCCTAGCGGACCTGAATATCATGTAGCCCACACATGTTTCTAGTGGGGCTTACTAAATTTAAATTGTATCGAATGAAGAATAAGCTAAAATGCATCAGCTTATTTGTTGTGGTGGCAATATATTTAGAAAATACGTTAAAATGGTACATACCAGCAATCTACTGAACGAAATCACAAGAATATACAAATTCAGGAGGTGTGTACCTAACTTTTTCGTAACTATTTGGAAGAGAGTTATTGAAATGTACAAGTCATGGTGCTGTTCAAGGTAGAATAAAACTGTGTGGAGTTGGAGACGATGTATGCTTGTATTTAGCAGTAGACGGTTTTGCAATCACATTATACTGGAAAAAAAGATATTCCGGTCTGGCAGACCTTAAGCACAGTGTAACCAAGAACATTCTGAAAGTTATTTAGAAAACTGTGACGAATACAATTCACATTACTATTCCATTATCGTATTGCATAACACCGAGACATATTAAAAAGAAAAATTATTTGTTTCACCGTATTTTGCTTCCATATCTGAAAACTATCAAGTGCAGTACCGAACTACCTATTAATTTTATTTTATGTCACCTTATCCCAGTCTTTTGTGCTGTAGGCCGTGAGTTGTTACCTGCCATTTCCATTTTTTATGTATTCCTTCTACTGTTAGCAGCTACTACGAACTACATTGAGCTTTATCATAGAGACTAGAAAATACTCCTTCTTTTACTACTGAATTTACATGTGGGTACCAAACTTTTTCGCCTAAAGGAAATAGGCATTTCAGAAGTCTATAATATACAAAGTAAGTAACTTATCATTGTTATCTAACGAAGTTTGTTAAAATTCCCCAAATATTATTAAACTATTTCATTATTTTTGAGACAGCATTACTGTGTCATTCTCTTCGGGTTGAAGTTAACTGTACAGCCATGAATATTGGGTAATACATTAGACTGTGACAAAATCCTAGCGTGAAGGTGATCCAGACTTATGTGCTGCGCATCTGGCTCATGTCGTACCCCCATAAATCTCCCAAACGACTCTTCTTTAGTTTTGGTGAAATAAATAAAAAATGAAATAAAACGTGCCTTCTGCAACAGCATTTTCCTCTGCAACATTAGTCCCGAAAGTAAATTTTAACGTCATAACAAATCATAGTGCATAAGGGCCAAAGTATAAATAGCAGCCGTGATGAACTCTCTCTGAATTCTCAGTCGATCTTAAGGCACCATTAATTTCTTTGTTTACTCGTTTGAGGTTACATCCACATGCTAATCAATTGTTTGCCAATGCAGTTCAGTGAATTGCAACATCAGTTTGATTACACTAAGCGTGCTTTGATTTATGTGTCCCATGCAAAGACACTCGCCATGCTTCTGTTATAAGCAGCATCTGAGTTTGTTTACATACCTACTACTTCATAAACAGATACACAGATAAGCAAGAATGTTATGGCCGCCGATCTACTGTCGATATAAATCCATTCTGGCGATAGCAGCGACACATGGCGAGGAATGACTGCTAGTCAGACAAACCCACGGTGCATGTTGTATATCACAAGGGCAAGAGCGTGATGGAATGGAGTGTGTTGAGCGGTTCGATGAACACAGTCCCGATTTCCAGTTGATGTGTTGGCTCTCGTATCTCGACACATCTAGACCCGATCGAAGACATCTGGACATGTGGCGTCAGAGCTCACGGCACCCCTCCCCGGAATTTACGGATTTAGGTGACTTGTGTGCGCAGATGTGATGCCAGCTCCGTCCACTGACCTACCAAGGCTTCACTGCATCCCTGCCACGACACGTCCACGTTGATACCCGTGCCAGAGGTGGACAAACCGTCTGTTAGGTAGATGGTCGTAATGTTGTAGGTGATGAGTGTAGTTTCTACGTTAAAGTATAGACAGTCGTTAATGAGTGAAAAATGTATGCTGAGGGCTTCAAATGTTGATTACCTTTCAGTTCCTACGTGTGTAGTGCCATATTACTTGTGGCTCACTGTGTTGAATAGTAGATGTCGGGATTATGGAGACTACTTTGTTGTCCTTATGAGCAGTGATTTTGTAGTCACTCCAGTCTTTTGAGTGTTACTATTAATGTCATTGATTTTCCTACTCTTTTTAGAATTATACTTAGTGTCAATGATATTTCTGTTAAACGTAGTTGGCAAATGTTAATGTTGCACAAAACAGTTTCTTCCATTTCCATCGACGGAGAGGTAATGACAGATGCAGCTCGCATCAGGGACAGACTCGAACGAGTTTTATTCCGAAGAACCTTCCATTTGTTTCCATTAATCTACTAAGAGGAACCACCGAAATGTAGATCTTGTTGGTCGGAACAGAATATGAACCACAGTCAACCCCAATGCGAGTCGCCTACATTATCACAACGCTGCCTGTTGCAAATAAAACAAATAACGAGACTTGTTATATCATCAATCCAAAGGTTTATTCGATTGGTAACTGTGGTTTCAGGTGGTATTGGCCGCGGTATCGCGGTCGCACATTTTAGCAGCCAGACGGTCTTCTCCAGACGTCGCGTTGGTGGCCACGCGTCAACACATTCAGCGTCTGGCATGGCGGCTCTCAAGAGCTGCGCGGTGTGATGTACAGACCTCCTAGGTGGGCGCGGAGGACACCGGAGTGATCTGCCGACAAATATATATTTCAAAATTATAAACGCCGCCCTATTATGGTGAGTTGATATAACATCTGCAAAGGAAAGTGCTAAATTATCGTAGGTCCACATGTTAATAAATGGTCATTTTCTGTATCAGTAGAAGGGATGTTTCTATCGCGCCAACTCATGAACCCTATAATACTAATTGTCGCAAATATGAAAATTACCGACAGTGAATGTTTGCCTATTTACTCCTCCTGGAGTGTTATCTATTGTGGTGAAATGATCTACTAAATTATTGCATCATGATGGTAGATAGTTGTTACAAGGATCAGAATATTTGTGAGTTAGTCGATATCTCACGCAGACGCATGTATTATCCTCACCTGAACTATATTCAATAAGGAACGGAGAGAATTGTGACTGTTGCTAAATCCATCCATACCAAAATAGTAGAGTTTCTTAAAACAAGTTGTGTAAATGTTCAGTTCAAATTCGGAGAGCTTCAAGGATAAATACGGGACACAAAAATGAACGATCATGCAGCATAAGAAATGGGATTAAAATACCAAGTATAATCGTGGGAGGCTGAAGGTGAAACTGCGCTGAGAACTTGATTACTGTTATGGGCGGGAGGGGACATAGGAGAACGTTTTCTGAAAGGCTCTCCCTCATCTGAAAGTGTGGGCTACGGTATTGTATGTACCACTGATTCTTGAGTTTAAGTATATCCTGCCAATACTAGAGCTAAAAGATACGTATGCCGCGAAAGGATTTTGTATCTGATCAGAGTTCACAATTGGTATAAAAGAACAGCAGACTATGGGTACCGAGAAAGTTTATGGGTCGACCAAAGAATTTTGTAGCCATGGTGATATATCTAAACTGACACCATTTCAGTTATATTAAAAATAGTAAAACTCTATACTCGAATAATATCTTGAGGATTCCCCTTCTGAGGGCAGCTACCATGTGATCAAGAAACGAGAAATACAGTTAGATACCAAAATCTTTTGTCCTTTACACAGATCGAAGTACCACTCACCGTAACAGCACCACCTTAATCCTCCTCCTGCAGCCGTCTCTGCAGCAACTCCACGAAAAAGGCGTCCAGTGTGAACTGACGCTCCTGTTGGAATAGATCTTATTACTTTCATGTTATCTAACATGTGAAGTGATTCACAATTTGTGCTAGTTCCTGTCATATAAAAGTATAACGAATTGTAACATTTATCACAAATTAGCACGGTTCAGGTACCGAAATTAAGAATATAGTAATCCAATTTAGTATCCATCTAACACAATTCGTTTCACATCTCAGATACTATTAATACCAACAAGTAACTAATATCCCATTATCTTTAATATTTTCTGTGTACGACTGGTTAATGATGTGCTTCTCAGGTTATGCCGTGTTGTTGTTCCTGCTTTACAGTTAACATTTCAACAAGTGACCGAGCCATTTTCTTCAGATCGTGAGACGTTTCCTGACTGATATGAGTCAAGCAGGGAGTACATTACCGCAAAGTTCGCAGCACATGAAGTTGATGGCTGGGACGTCCGTTGAAGTATTGTGCACAAAATGAACACAACAATTCGGCCTAACACCCGGATGCAGACCAGTAACTAGTACCATCTTCGAGAGTAAGTTATCATGTAATGAGAAAACGAAAAATTCACTTTGAAACCAAGTGCTACTATTCCTACTACTGTTGTAATTTACACTCACCGAAACAGAAAAGGCTTCTTTCTCTTCCTGCAGCCGCTTCTGCAGCATCTCCTCAAAAAACGAGTCCAGGGTGAACTGACACTCCTGTAAGGAAAAGAACTTATTTGTTTGATTAGTCGTAGAGCATGCTTGGTAATTCAGAGATAGCGCTAGTTCTTTACATATACATGTGTTACAAATTCTTACATTTATTTCGAATTTTTGGCCTATAGGCAGTGATAGTGAGTATTCACTGACTATCTGTAGTATCAGCTAGAACTCTGTTCTTCCGACATTCACTACCATTATCCTACGTATTATGAGTTGAACTGGAATGATAGAGGCCTACAATGTAACTTCTTGAGCCACAGTCTTTTTATTACGAGCTCCTCCTCGTTCTTTGTCCGTAAAGAAAATTAAATGGGACTGTAACAAGTTTTGCTAACAGTTCCTGTTTCTCTGTTCTCTGACTACACTGTACATTTCCTTTGGTCAGTCTCATATTAAACACGGTCAGCAGGTAACTGGTTGGGCAACCAGATGGTCTGCAGTGTCGTCTTCAACCAGTCGATCGCGTTGGCAGCATATTTAGTGCGCCTCTGCCCCTAGAATATTTTTCACCATAATTCTTTTCAAATGGAGAGTGTTGTTGCCTTTCTCAAGCATCTCACATAGTTATTTGCTCGGTGTTAACAAAGACCACACCCAATTTACCGGAATGATAAATGGTTAGAATGAACTGTCCATGTCTGGGGTCAGTGTTAAGTTTAATGGGCTTCAATACAATTGTCAGAATTGTTTAAACAGCATTCAGGTTCGATTATCAACATTAGCTTACCTAATGCGACAAGTCCGGATCTATTGTGGTAATAACGCGGAGGAGAGGATCTAGGGCCAGTGGGATCCAGGGGAAAGAGCCAGCATAATGCAGCAAAGGAGCCCTGCAGGGAACACAGCGAGAGACACAGTGTGAGGCTACCCTGCAGGTCAGAGAATATACGACTCTGACATGCTAAAGGCTTTTTCTATGGGCATGATACTCAAGTTTTAGAATGACGACTATTGTGAACTGTTGAGTGACTAGCACATCCCACATCGCTCCAGTGATCAACAAATCCATCCATCCATCAGTGACATTCATTGCCGCCGGTATTTTGTATCTGATGACGATCCAGAAGAGCAGTATGCTAACCACATGCTCCTCCATACAGTGACGTCTATCGTCTGACGATGACGAGGCGATCGATCGGTACCTTTGGAACTTCAGAGGAATGATTGGACGGAGTTAGGTAGTTAGGTGGTATTTTATATAATCGTCACAATCATCACTCGTGCAGAGATGCCTATCTAAGACGTGTTATTTACAATGACGTGTCACATGGGATGTTAATAGCAAAAAAATATTCATTTACAGTAAATCGTGACACTCTGACCACATTCTGTACAATCAGTTAGCTCTCAGACTTTACTGCTTTGCGTGCTATGTCACTGCAATATAACGTGGCTCACCTTTACAGTACCCCGAACAGCGACCAAGTTGTTCTCCAGTCGCAGACCCTCGTCTTTCTCCCCTCCCAAACACCGGGAGAAAAACTTCTTCATGCGGCGGAACATTGCTGTAACGATAACAAACAGCACATTAGACATGACCAGACCGTGTCTATAAGTAAGTTTTGCAGCAATGTCTCACAACTCGATCGCAAGAAAAACCTTGAACCGTGACGACATGTCCGTAACCTTAGCTTTGGTAAAAATGCAGCTGCTTGCATCAAAAACGACATGTACAGCCTATATAATTGATTGAGCTTATACATTTTCTACTAGTCGAGAATTAGTTACTTTAATTTTGTGTCAGTAATTCGTAGAGCATGAATCAAAACAATAACAGTTATTCGAAGTTTAGCAATCGCGTTTTCATTAAGTGGTACTTTTGCTCTGAAGAGAATAAATTTGTTTTGATAGCAACTAGCTGAAGGCTTATCTATTAGACTAAATTTAATTAGCAAGTCATTAAAATACTACAATAGTTTCAGATATACAGCTGCTTCGCCGGCCGGTGTGAACGTGCGGTTCTAGGCGCTTCAGTCTGGAACCGCGTGACCACTACGATCGCAGGTTCGAATCCTGCCTCGGACATGGATGTGTGTGATGTCCTTAGGTTAGTTAGGTTTAAGTAGTTCTAGGGGACTGATGACCACCGATGTTAAGTCCCATAGTGCTCAGAGCCATTTGAACCATTTTTTATACAGCTACTTCAGATTTTACAACTTGAGATTTTGTCATCTATTACAGCATGTTATGCGGAATATCTTCCCCTGGGGCAGGAACAAGAATTTGTTTTTTATGTGTGTTGGTGGTGGGATGAAGTTACTAATTAATAAACTACGCTACATTCTGATGGCTATACCTTCCGCGGTATATGACTAGAATACGATTTTTACGGCTATCCATATTACCGAGTCAGTATATTCTCTCAGGGCTGCACTGTCCCTTCTTTGTGTCAGTCATCGAGAACCCTACAACTAAATTACACTTCATTGCCATGTGAGCTAAACAGTAACGTGTACGACGTAATAACTATATCTGTGGTTGAAATTTACCCACCGGTTTCTACATGAAGAAAACTTAAAAATAGCTTATAAACAGCTAATAGGTTTAACATTTGACAGTGCTCCAAGATATTAACTGTACTTCCTTAAGTGACAGGAAAAGATAATATATTTGTTAAAAATCCATGTCGACTCAGTATGACACTACACAGCCGGCACCTGTTTACGACTTTTCTTTTACACCGACGGCAGAAGATAAAAGCATGAACCAACGATAGGACATACCGTATGTATGCGTAATCGAAAAGGAGAGTGATAGGTGACCCCATTCTATTTGTGAAACTAAGCTATAAATTTGAGAATACATGATTTCAGCAGTTGAACATCGGCAAAAACTCAGTGAGGATATCTCTCTCTACAAGTCAAGCATTCTTGCAACTTTCTGAAGTTACATTACATATTAAAAAAATGTACTGGAATCTAAATCGAGGACTGTTTTCCTTTTCCAATTCAGTCCCATTACTAGTAACATTTTGCGAAGTCACATCACACTATTTATTAATGCTACAGTATCCCGATACTTCTCCACTACATACATAGTCATCTAAAAGCTTATTTGATGTTCTAATTGCAGATGTATACTGAAAATAAATACGTGACAAATCAATGGCTCTTGCCTCTTGGTGAGTATAGTCTATATACCTCGCTTCTGAAACAGAGCGTTCGCTTCATTCAAAGCTTCTAAAGCTCCCCAAGAACTTGTTCTCGAAACACAAAATCCAACACTATAACGCCTGAATCAAAATTACAGAATCTTTTACTCAAGAACTCAAGAAACTAATTACTGTCGATACTTCAACTACTCCAGAGAATACGGAAGTCATTATTATGCAATGGTCCACCACAGTTAAGCTGATTTTTGTAGCAAACCCTGCGATCAACGATAGGCAGCAACCTCGATAACTGCAGAGAACAAAGTTGTACTGGAACGTCGATATCAATGGTTAAACAAGAACTGCAATGAAAATTTTCAGTAATTTGAATCTATGTAAGACGAAATAATCATGTTTAGCACTGACAAATATGAAGGGTAGTCTTGTAACGTCCGTGCAGTTAATAAACTCCCAAGTGATCTAACAGTTAACAATACTCAGAGATAGTACTTTAATTTCCTTAAGCAACAGGGAAGTAAGAATCTCATATTATGGTGCCAAGTCAACTCTGTATAACTCTACACAGTTGTAACCAGTTTCCAACGTGTTTTCCTCTTCGCAGACTGAAGATAATTCTAGCAGTACATCCCTGCAACGATCATAGGCAATATGTAAGTGTGATCGACGAAACAGGAAGATCGGTTACACTGTTTTCATTGTTAAAGTAAAAATTAATGTAAATAGAGACCGCTCCGACACTATCACAACAACCACAGAAAACTTTTACTAACAGTCCGATTATATTATTGGAGAAGGCGATAACACGATAGACTATTCAAAAATAAAAAATATTTTGTAGCGGAGGCGTTGTGCAGCTTTAATGAATGTTAACAACTGTATTGTGCAGTAGACAGATACGACGGTACGGTTCATTAGGGACCATCGAATTTGGTCTAAAATCAGACCATCATGGGTCCCGAAAGCCGTCTCAGCCATGCTGTCGCGTATATTGCAATGGCAGTTATCAAACGTAGATAGCTCGACCATTGGTATTATCTGTATAGACATTACATTGGTAAAAATGTCTATGAAGTTAAATGGACATAATGGACATGACAAGTTAATGTCAATGACGGAACACTGTACATCCGGAATTGCTATTCCTATTACGCAAGTTCATAGCTGAGATCCTTTTTAGGCTTGATGACGGTCTGATCCTCGACCGAAACATACATTCTCTCATAAAATGTACCGTTATAGCTGTGATTGCATAATGCAGTTCTTTCGAAGAGCATATAAAATGGAAGTAACGTGACTGCTGCAGAAACTGATTGGGCAGAAACAAAAAGTAAAAGTTTATAAAGCTAAGATCAATATAACGAAAAAATCGAATAATATCTTACACAAATTCCTCTAGAATAAACTCAACGGAAATATAACGAAATCACAAAATTTGATTCCATAAGTTAAAAAATTGTGACTAACATTACTGCTCGTTCCTCTCAGGACAACTTCTACAATGTACTTAGGTTCACGGCTAACACCACCGTACACAGTTCTCCCATATCACAAAAATAGCTAAAGAATTGCATCAATCAACATGATAAAAATTATCATTAATCACTTCACTCACAAAAATTTATCTTCTGCTCTTAAGGTACTGGTTAACCTCACCATCGTATATCGTTCGAAATACAGAAAGAAACAGTTAAATATATGTCAGAAAAAAAAGAAACAATAATCGCTAATAGTTTCTCCATTGATAGTATAACCTGTGGCCTCAAGTTACCCCCTCCCCCCCAATAAACACCACCATCGTATATGACGACATATTAGGAATAAACAGCATATTTTACAAACTTTGTAAATTAGAATAGTAACTAACACAAACTCAGATAGCATTTAATAACAGACCGCTTACACGCTCTGCAACGTAAAGTCATGACGTCAAGAGGACGTCATCGGTGAAACCACACGCATTGAATCTGAAAGAGCACTTGTCAAAGTTGTCACTGTTGAACTAAGCTGTTAATTTGAGAATACATGATGAAAGCACATGAACTTAAAAAAATTAAGTGTAGAGGTCTAACTCTACAAGTAACCACCTGACGTTTGAAACCCCATAAAAAATTTAAACCAAATGCTATTTCCCGTTATTACTCTTAAGAACTTCATATTCCGTAATCACACCACACTCCTCTACATGCTTCAATTTTCCAGTACTTCTCCACTAATACACATTCATTTATTAGTTTTTAAGATATTCTCACTCGAGATGATTGTGTATAATCAATAAATATACAAAGTTAAATGAATAGCTCATACCTACTGAGGGTCCGATGCAGATGGCCTCCGAAGCTGGGCGTTCGCTTTGTTGAGAGCTTCTAAAGCTCCTCAAGAACTTTAAAATGTTTCGCTAGATGTGCTCGAAACACAAAATGCAAGACTGCAATTATTAATTCACAACTGAAGCTCCTTACACTCAATAACTCGCAGAACGAATTCGTATGGATACTTCGAGTACTCCAAAGAATACGGAAGTAATTGCTACACAACGGTCCACAACGGTTTACGTGAGATGGCATTGTTGTTTACATACCCAATATCCTCCCCTGGTAGCTGAGTGGTCAGCCCGACGAAAGTCATACCTAAAGACCCGAGTTCGATTCACGAATGTGTCGGGAGATTTTTCTCCGCTCAGGGACTGGGTGTTGCGTTGCCCTTATCATCGTTATTTCATCCCCATGGACACGCAAGTCGCCGAAGTGGCGTCAACTCAAAAGACTTGCACCAGTCGAATGGGAGGCCCTAGCCACACGGCGTTTCCATTTTATCTGTTAACCGAAATCCCAGTAAAGCAATAACGTTTAGCAACGTGGATATAAATGTTAGACAACCACTGAAACAAAATATTATATAAGTCAATTGAAAATTTCAACTTTACATAAAATAGCATCGAAGCATAACGACGTCGAATGCTGATGCCCTCGATCCCGCTGTTAGTCATGTATTGAAATGTTATGTCACGCGTAAAAATTGATTCCTTCAGCGTGTGTGGCTTCCACCAGATTCGACGTCCGTTTGTGTGATTCCACTAATTGTTTCCTAGTGTAGTGATTTTCTATATTGAAACCTGGTTGTCAAGGGAAGGCCGTAGTCATTTATTATTGGTTGCCTTTAACAGTTACACACATTTATTATTAAAGAAGTAGTTCCAGACTCAACAATAAATTAAAAAATACCACGCTTTATTAATGAAAGCATAAACGACAGTGTAAATAATAGTGTTTTCAGTGCGTTACAATTTAGCAAATCACCATAAAATCCTGATACTGATAACGTTTAAAAAGAAAAAAACAAGGCACTGTGATGATGACTGAAGGCCTTACACTCCAAGAAAGACAGCAAATTAAGAATGTTTAAGAACTCGCTGCAATTACAACTTACAGGTATTGAAATATTAAAAGTAAGAGCCCACGAACACAGTAGAAGGTATCAGACGCCAGGAATGGCAGAAAATAAGGTATTAAGGCTTACTGCTGAAACAGAAATATCGAATTAATTTTTCAGAGCAAATGACCACAATCATGACTGAAGGCCTTACACGCCAGGAACGGCAATTATACAAAAAATTTAGAAACCTACTGTATAACAGCAAATAAAAGCAAAGGTTAATTAAAAGAAACAAGCAATTGACTACGAAACAGGTGAAATAATATGATGGTAATCTTGTAACACAACCCTTACACTGATACAGTCTGGCCTACAACGGAGGGTGGAAACCTACAAACAGCACCAACGCGAGCACCAGCACGGCTCATATACCCTTCGATTAATCTCCTCATCGCGAAAATGGAAGACTTGCCAATGCGACGCATCACATGCCTCATACATATTTTTATTGGCCTCGTCCATGTTTCTTACTACTTTGTTAATACAATCAAATTATTAATTGAGCATCAAACGAAAAAAACTACATTCGCCGGATAGTTGCGTTATTTACGGTAACAGGAAGTGTTCAGCCACATGTGTAACGTCAACTACGACCTGCAAAAAATTATGAAGCCCAAGTAGGTGTTTCAGCTGCTGTCGCCGCTAAACCGCACATCAGTAGCAGACAAATTGCGCGAGAATCGGGACTCTTAAAAACGTCGGTGTTGAGAATGCTACATCAACATTTATTGCACCCGTACCATATTTCTATGCACCAGGAATTGCATAGCGACGACTTTGAACGTCGTGTACAGTTCTGCCACTTGGCACAAGAGATATTACGGGACGATGACAGATTTTATGCACTTGTTCTATTTAGGGACGAAGCGTCATTCACCAACAGCGGTAACGTAAACTGGCATTGCGTGCACTATTGCGCCATCTCTCACATAGTGAAAACAGTGGTCCAACAAAAAAATTCATATTTCATTACGTACTGTACGAATATGTAATAAAACTGGTGGTTCCTATTTTAATAAACGCAGTTGATATCCGTTTGACCTATGGCAGCGCCATTTAGCAGGCCAACCATAGGGCCATCTGGTTTCACCCTTCAAGCTTGACAAGTTTATCTCTTTGTAGTTTTTTCGTTTGACGCTTATTTGTTGAGATATTTGGCCCGGTGACGATCAGTGGACCACCATGTATATGTTAATTGAAGTTCTCCTAAAAAGAATCATTATAAAAGGCGAACTTCAAAACAAGCTAGGCTGGGTTTGAGAACAGAGGCCCAACATGCTGCCTTGAAAGGTACTCTTCCGTTCTGGAACTTTTCCTTGAATTCCCAGGCGGAAGGATACTAGCCAGAAGGTAAGATGCTGCATAGATTCTCCGTAAGGTCACCAATGCGATGTCGAGGCAGGTGTGGAGGCAGTGGAGGGAGGAAGTCTCCTTGTCACCGAGTCCTTCCTGCTGTATCGACGTCCTAGGCTACCAACTTCAGGTCAAGCTTGATGAGATCACAGCAGGAGCTTTTCGCAGCAGCTGGCGTCATACTAAATTACCCACGGAGATGATGCAAATCGTAACTATAGGTACCTGTCGTTAGATAAGATTAGAAAAGTCTACATTTCAACAACATTGGTTTGTAGCATTATGTTACAGTCTGTTAAGCATAAAATCTCCTGCTCACTCTCCATTGCCACCATAGGCCTACCGTCATATCACTCAGTTATCCTTTCAAAGTGGACGTTCTACAATACAGTACCGTGCAGTGGAGAGCTTCACTCTTTATCACAATGCATGCATATTTCACGTTGGAAAGCAACAAGTAATTTTTAACGTTATCAATGTTAGACGATCTGTTTCAGTAACTAATGAAAGTATAAATAGTTTTATCATTTCACATTTGTTCGGTGGTTCAGAAAGTAAGTATCAGTCTAGGCCACAGGTTTGTCAGAGGTTTGTCAGAAGCATTTTTTTTTTTTTACATTTGCCGCTTCTTTCAAGTTTGACAATGATTTCTGTTAGTGTGATAAATGCAAGGTTAGTCTATGGCTTGTATTCCATGTTAAACTGCAGAGCCACCTGTAACAGACTCGCTAAATCAATTAAAAGAATGGAGGAAGCAACACTTCCAAACTACTACGGTGTTCGAACCAGCTTCCGTATTGATGATTCGAGTTTTGCTATTACATTTTACATTACATCGATTATCCTTGTATACTTCAGTAATATTTTTAAATACATTTGAGTGATTATCTGAGTATACACTCCTTTCCCCTCAGAGCGAAGGAATAAAACTACGCTAAACAAAATTTCCTTCTTTTTAGATTAAATAACGCAATGGCATTATGTGTTAGATAATACTCTGGAGAGCACAAATAAAAATTTTATTCCTTATCTTCTTTTTCCTAAAAACATTAAATCTGTCGTACAAGACATACTGTTGTTGTTGTTATGGCTTTCAGTCCGAAAATTAATTTGATGCTGCTCTGCCCCCCTACTCTCACATAGCTGCAAAACTACTGTAAATTGCATCCAGAAAAACCGGTTGTTGTCTCAGGTAGGGTCCTATCAATCAATCCCAGATATATCCTGGTTTCAAACATGTGGAAACAAAATACATTATCTGTCGCCTAAAGGGACACTATTTTTTTTTTCTCAGATGTCGATGTCCGAAACTTCATATCATAGCTGCCAAAAGGCGGCAGTGTCTGACGACGCAATAAATGCATCAGTTTCTCTTTAAGGGGACGTGGACGTGCACGGGCTGCATTTTCATAGCTCGCTCTCAGTGCACATTACTCTTCATCTACAATGAATAACATTAACTCAAGCTGTATAAAGATATTTATTAAAATATCTCCTACAGTTTAAGAATTACAGTATTTTGACTAATAGGAGTTTTTATAATTCATTTCCAATTCAGGTACCATTTTCGGTCCATCATCAGTCTAATAGCATTCAGACTGTGACAGACTGCTGTCAACATTCACAGGAACACATTATGCCTCTCGTTTTGTAGTTTGGAGTATATCTGGGGAAATAGAAAAACCCTTATTTTACCACATTATTATTTTGTCTAAAAAATACCGCTAAAATTATATACAGAACGACACACATAGATAATTTCTGCGATGTATTACGCACAATACAAAGATGCTATACCATTCTTAATTTGCGGGAAACTTGGTGAACATGGATGAAACCATTGAGAAGTTATATCTACCTAATTTTCTGAAAACGTAGTTTCGAGAAAATGAGAAAAGAATATTCACAGTGTTTTTGACGCACCGTATGCCTCTTTCAGACATTCCAGCAGCATAATCTTCCTGGCCAGCTGCTTCTTTATTATCTGTAGACTTCTTCAGGGGCCTTTTCCTTACACTGGCTTCCACAGCTTCAACTACTCGCTGACAATCTATGGCAGTCAGAGCAGCTATCCTATTATTTGCTGGCTGGATGCCTTATTTGTCAATTACTTTTATCCTGATGGTTACACCATCATTGAAACACATGACAGCATCCATCGCACCCATTTTGAGTACTGTCCATCCAACAAACACTGTTTTTGGCACTCGTTGCCACACGCAGATGTTGAAACTCTCGTTAGGGTTTTGCATACGGCCATGTAGACATTTGCAGAGTTATTTTGTATCTGAAAGGTCCCTGCATATTGGCTTTATTGTTTCCAGGACTGTGGCAGGCAAGAAATGTATATGGTGCTATTCGTTGCCTGTCGCATGAGCGTTGCTGATTTGCAGACATTTGTTCAAAGAGCGTTTAAGACCAAATCAAAAACTGAAAAGTAGATTAAAAAAAATTTTGTGAAACGGGATAAAATTGTCTTTCAGATGGTGACAAGAATTGTTTTCGAAAATTTCAGGCATTTCAAGTCCATGTCCACTTAACAATTAGACATATCAAGTACACTTTTTAAAAAATTAAAGAAAATACGACGCAACAAGAAGGAATTATACCAATGGCGCGGAAATCAGTAGATGTGATATTCATGTACAGACAAATGAAGGAGTCCCATTTCAAAAACTGAATGGTTTATTCACGAGAAAGAGCTACACAAATTGAGCAAGTCTGTAAGAAAATTATCTATGTCTGGCGCTTATGCAAGTAGCTGTTCGGCTGGCATTGATTGATTGACTTGTTGCATGTCGTCCAGAGGGATATAGTGCCAAATTCGGTCCAATTGGTGCTATCGATGAGCAAAATTCAGAGTTGTTTGTAGGGCCCTGCCCATGTTGTTGTTGTTGTGGTCTTCAGCCCTGAGACTGGTTTGATGCAGCTCTCCATGCTACTCTATCGGGTGCAAGCTTCTTCGACTCCCAGTACCTACTGCAGCCTACATCCTTCTGAATCTGCTTAGTGTATTCATCTCTTGGTCTCCCTCTACGATTTTTACCCACCACGCTGCCCTCCAGTACTAAACTGGTTGATCCCTTCATGCCTCAGAACGTGTCCTACCAAACGATCCCTTCTTCTAGTTAAGTTGTGCCACAAACTCCTCTTCTCCCCAATTCTATTCAATACCTCCTCATTAGTTATGTGATCTACCCATCTAATCTTCAGCATCCTCTTGTAGCACTACATTTCGGAAGCTTCTATTCTCTTCTTGTCTAAAATATGTTTCACTTCCATACATGGCTACACTCCATACAAATACTTTTAGAAACGACTTACTGATAATTAAATCTATACTCGATGTTAACAAATTTCTCATATTCAGAAAGGCTTTCCATGCCATTGTCAGTCTACATTTTATATCCTCTCTACTTCGACCATCATCAGATATTTGGCTCTCCAACTACCAAAACTCCTTTACTACTTAAAGTGTCTCATTTCCTAATCTAATTTCCTCAGCATCACCTGACTTAATTCAACTACATTCCATTATCCTCGTTTTGCTTTTGTTGATGTTCGTCTTACACCCTCCTTTCAAGACACCATCCATTCCTTTCAACTGCTCTTCCAAGTCCTTTGCTGCCTCTGACAGAATTACAATGTCATCGGCGAACATCGAAGTATTTATTTCTTCTCAATGGATTTTAATTGCTACTCCGCATTTTTCTTTTGTTTCCTATACTGCTCGTTCAATATACAGATTGAATAGCATCGGGGAGAGGCTACAACTCTGTCTCACTCCCTTCCCAACCACTGCTTCCCTTTCATGTCCCTCGACTCTTATAACTGCCATCTGGTTTCTGTACAAATTGTAAATAGCCTTTCGCTCCCTGTATTTTACCTCTGCCACCCTCAGAATTTGAAAGAGAGTATTCCAATCAACATTGTCAGAAGCTTTCTCTAACTATACAAACGCTAGAAACGTTTGTATGCCTTTCCTTCATCTTTCTTCTAAGATAAGTTGTAAGGTCAGTATTGCCTCACATGTTCCAGTATTTCTATGGAATCCAAACTGATCTTCCCCGACGGTGGCTTCTACCAGTTTTCCATTCCTCTGTGAAGAATTCGCGTTAGTATTTTGCAGCTGTGACTTAATAAACTGATAGTTCGGTAATTTTCACATCTGTCAACACCTGCTTTCTTTGGGATTGGAATTATTATATTCTTCCTGAAGTCTGAGGGAATTTCGCCTGTCTCATACATCTTCCTCACCAGATGGTAGAGTTTTGTCAGGACTGGCTCTTCCATGGCTATCTGTAGTTCTAATGGAATGTCGCCTACTCCAGTGGCCTGGTTTCGACTTAGGTCTTTCACCGCTCTGTCAAACTCTTCACGCAGTATCGTATCTCCCATTTCATCTTCACCTGGATCCTCTTCCATTTCCATAATATTGTCCTCAAGAACATCGGCCCTGTATAGACCCTCTGTATACTCCGTCCACCTTTCCGCTTTCCTTCTTTGCTTATAACTGAGTTTCCATCTGAGCTCTTGATATTCATGCAAGTGGTTCCCTTCTCTTCAAAAGTTTCTCTAATTTTCCTGTAGGCAGTATCTATCTTACCCCTTGGGAGATAAGCCTCTACATCCTTACATTTGTTCTTTAGCCATCCCTGCTTAACGATTTCGCACTTCCTGTCGATCTCATTTTTGAGAGGTTTCTATTCCTTTTTGCCTGCTTCATTTACTGCATTTTTATATTTTCTCCTTTCATCGATTAAATTCAGTATCTCTTCTGTTACCCAAGGATTTCTACTAGCCTTCGTCTTTTTACCTACTTGATAGTCTGCTGCCTTCACTATTTCATCGCTCAAAGCTACCCATTCTTCTCCTACTGTATTTCTTTCCCCCATTCCTGTCAATTGTTCCCTTATGCTCTCCCTGAAACTCTGTACAACCTCTGGTTCTTTCAGTTTATCCAGATCCCATCTCCTTAAATTCCCACCTTTTTGCAGTTTCTTCAGTTTTAATCTACAGTTCATAACCAATAGATTGTGGTCAGAGTCCACATCTGCCCCTGGAAATGTCATACAATTTAAAACCTGGTTCCTGAATCTCTCTCTTACCATTATGTAATCTATCTGAAACCTTCCAGTATCTTCAGGGTTCTTCCATGTATACAGCCTTCTTTCATCATTCTTGAACCAAGTGTTAGCTATGATTAAGTTATGCTCTGTGCAAAACTCTACCAGACAGCTTCCTCTTTCATTTCTTAGCCCTAATCCCTATTCACCGACTACGTTTCCTTCTCTTCCTTTTCCTGCTCCCGAATTCAAGTCACCCATGGCTCTTAAATTTTCGTCTCCCTTCACTAATTCAATAATTGCATTTACCTCATCATATATTTGATCACTTTCTTCATATTCTGCAGAGATAGTTGGCATATAAACTTGTACTACTGTAGTAGGCGTGAGCTTCGTGTCTATCTTGGCCACAATAATGCGTCCACTATGCTGTTTGTAGTAGCTTACCCGCACTCCTATTTTTTATTCATTATTGAACCTACTCCTGCATTACCCCTATTTGATTTTGTATTTATAACCCTGTATTCACATGACCAAAAGTCTTGTTCCTCCTGCCACCGAACTTCACTAATTCCCACTATATCTAACATTAACCTATCCATTTAACTTTCTAAATTTTATAACCTACCTGACCGATTAAGGGATCTGACATTCCACGCTCCGATCCGTAGAACGCCAGTTTTCTTTCTCCCTCCCACAGAGCACCAAATGTTCTCAATAGCGGAGAGATCTGAAGACCTTTCTGACCAAGGTAGAGTATGGCAATCACGAAGACAGTTAGTAGATATCCTTCCAGTGTGCGGGTGGACATTATCTTGCTGAAATGCAAGTCCAAGATGCCTTGCCATGAAGGGCAAAAAATATCGCCAACGTACCGCTCTGCTGGAAGGGTGCTGCGGATTACAACGGAAGTGGCCTAGCTATGAAATGAAATCCCACCCCAAGATATCATATCTGGTTGTCAGACTGTATGGTGGCCAACAGTCACATTGGTAGCCCACTTTTATCTGGGGCGTCTTGAGATACATTGTGGCTGGTCATCGGGGCTCAGCTAGAAGCCAGAATCATCACTGAAGACAATTCTGCTCCAGCCAACGCTCTCCCAGGCCGAATGTACCCAGCACACTGCGAACCATCTTCTGGTTGTACATACGTCGATGGTGGTCGGCTTAAGGGGCGCCATGAAGTCAGACTTTCGTCTCTCTAGGTCATCTGTACTTATAAACTCTGTGTTCGGCGATGGTCCGCTCATTTTTGCCAGCATCGTTGAATAGTTGCGTGGTTTCCTATTCATATGTCGATCGATTGGCCAATTACTACAACCAGCTTCTTTGAACTCAACTACATTTCTTCTTTCAAATACTGTCATCTGATGACATTGTCCACGAGCCTGTTTGCAAGGCATAGTTACTGTCAAACTGAGTACACGGAATGAAATCCTCTAGTACTTTATGCGCTGGTATCATCATGATATAATAAACGTTTAGAATCAGAAATGTGTGCTAGTTACCGTCTACGACTCACTGAAAATTGTTTTTTTTTTAAAGCATTCAATTAGGCTCGTTTTCAGTCGTATTACAATGATCATGTCATCGTTGTGTACATGAAATACCTTTATGACGACCTGAACTCTGATGAGGACACTTATAATAATGTGTCTGAATTTTGGTGTAGGAACAGCTGCCGTTCTCCGTCAAATAATGAAACCAGATACGTTAGTGGTATTGGACGTTGAAGTTTGGATCAAAGTAGACTTTCTAACTCATTTCAACAGTAGTCCATTGGGTGCAGGTTGGACGTTGGGCAGGCCAATCGATTTCTGCCATGGTACATAAAACAGCTAAAAACACAAGACATAGTAGATAACATTGGATATCAAAGGAGATATTGGACATATTTGATTAAACAGAAAAATACAAAAATGCAGATAATGAAGTAAGCAAAAGGGAATAAATACGTCTAAGGAATGAGACGGACAGAAAGTGTAAAATGGATAGGTTGGAATGACTAGAGAACAAATGCAACCCCACAGAAACATGTGTAACTAGGGGAAAGGTAGATACCGCCTACAAGAATATCAAAGTGAGCTTTGAATACAAGAAAACCAGCTGCATGAAATCGAGAGCTCAGATGGGAAGGCAAGGAAGGGAAACCTGAAAGGTGGAAGGAGTATATAGACATCTAAATGCACATGCATACTCTGCCAATCACATTTAAGTGCCTGGCAGAGGGTTCAACGAACCACATTCACAATTCTCAATATTTCCAATCTCGTATTGCGCGCTGAAAGAATGAACACCTATATCTTTCCGTACGAGCTCTGACTTCCCTTATTTTATTGTGGTGGTCGTTCCTCCCGATGTAGGTCTGTGTCAACAAAATATTTTTGCATTCGGAGGAGAAAGTTGGTGATTGGAAAATCGTGAGAAGGTTCCGTCGGAACGAAAAACGCTTTTCGTTTAATGATTTCCAGCCTAAACCCTGTATCATTTCTGTGACACTCTCTCCCACATTTTGCGATAGTACAAAACGTGCTGCCTTCCTTTGAACATTTTCGATGTACTCCGTCAGTCCTATCAGGTAAGGATCCCACACTGTGTAGCAGTATTCTGAAAGAGGACGGACAAGTGTAGTGTAGGCAGTCTCCTTAGTAGGGCGGTGTCTTTCCAATGAAACGCAGTCGTTGGTTAGCCTTCCCCACATTTTCTATGTGTTCTTTCCAATTTAAGATGTTCGTAATTGTAATTCCTAGGCTTTTAGATTATACTGATTTATAGTGTAACCGAAGTTTAACGAGTTCCTTATAGCACTCATGTGGATGACCTCACACTTTTCGTTATTTAGGGTCAACTGCCACTTTTCGTACCATTGAGATATTTTTTCTTCTAAATCGTTTTGCGGTTTGCTTGTGTCTTCTGATGACTTTATTAGTCGATAAACGACAGCGTCATCTGCAAACAACCAAAGACATCTTCTCAGATGGTCTCCCATATCGTTTATATAGATAAGGAGCAGCAAAGGGCCTATAATACTACCACGGAGAACGCCAGAAATCACTTCTGTTTTACGCGATGACTTTCCGTCAGTTACTACGAACTGTGACCTCTCTGACAGGAAATCACAGATCCAGTCACATAACTGACACGATATTCCATAATCACGCAATTTCACTACGAGTCGCTTGTGTGGTACAGTGTCAAAAACCTTAAGGAAATCCAAAAATACGGAATCGATCTGAAATCCCTTGTCAATAGCACTCAGCACTTCATGTGAATAAAGAGCTAGTAGTATTTCACAGGAACGATGTTTCCTAAGCACATGTTGACTGTGTGTTACTAAATCGTTTCCTTCGAAGTAATTCATAATGTTCCAACACAATATAAGTTCTAAAATCCTGCTGCATATCGACGTTAACCTAATGAGCCTGTAATTTAGTGGATTACTCCTACTACCTTTCTTTATTATTGATGTGACCTGTGCAACATTCCGGTCTTTGGGTACGGATCTTTCGTCGAGCTAACCGTTGTATATGATTGTGAAGTATGGAGCTAATAGATCAGCATACTCCGAAAGGAACATAACTGGTATACAGACTGGGCCAGAAGACTTGCTTTTATTAAGTGATTTAAGTTGCTCCACTACTCCGAGGATATTTACTTCTACGTTACTCATGTTAGCAGCTGTTCTCGATTCGAATTCTGGAATATTTACTTCGTATTCTTTTGTGAAGGTATTTCGGAAGGCTGTGTTCAGTAACTCTGTTTGGCAGCACTGTCTTCGACAGTATCTCCATTTGCTATCGTGCAGAGAAGGCATTGATTGTTTCTTGCCGCTAACATACTTCACATCTGACCAGAATCTCTTTGGATTTTCTGCCAGGTTTCCAGACAAAGTTTCGTTGTAGAAACTGTTATTGTCATCTCCCATTGAAGTCCACGCTAAATTTCGGGCTTCTGTAAAAGATCACCAATCTTGGAGATTTTGCGCCTTTTTAAATTTGCCATGTTTCTTTCGTTGTTTGTGCAATAGTGTTCTAACCCGTTTTGGGTACCAAGGAGGATCAGCTCCATCGTTTGTTAATTTAATTGGTATAAACCTCTCAATTGCTGCCGATGCTATTTTTTGAATTTAAGCCAGATGTGGTCTACACTTATATTATTAATTTGGAATGAGTGGAGATTGTCTCTCAGGAAGGCGTCAAGTGAATTTTTACCTGCTTTCTTGAATAGGTATATTTTTCGCTTATTTTTCGAGAATTTGGGGATTACAATATTCAGTTTCGCTACGACAGCCCTGTGTTCAGTAATCCCTGAATCGATTTTGATCCTCGATATTAACTCAGGATTATTTGTTGCTAAGAGGTCAGGTGTGTTTTCACAACTATTCACGTGGTCTCATGAACTAACTGCTCGAAATAATTTTCAGAAAATGAGTTTAGGACAATTTCGGATGATATTTTATGCGTAACTCTGGATTAAAACTCTATCCACAAACATACTGAGGGTAAATGGAAGTCATCACCAACTATTATAGTGTGAGTCGGGTAAGTGTTTGAAATCAAATTCAAGTTTTCTTTGAACCTTTCAGCAACTGTATAATCTGAATTGGGAGGTCGCTAAAAGGATCCAGTTATTATTTTATTCCGGTTGCCAACGATGACCTCTTCCCAAACTAACTCACATGAAGTATCTACTTCAATTTCGCGACAAAATAAAATACTTCTGACAGCAACAAACACGCCACCGGATCCGTGTTTAGCCTATTTTTTCGGAACACCATTAGGTGCTTCGCAAAAATTTCGTGGAGCTTATATCCGGTCTTAGCCAGCTTTCAGTGCCTATAACGATTTGAGCATCAGTGCTATCTATTAGCGCTTGGAGCTCTGTTACTTCCCCAACACAGCCACAACAATTTACAACTGTTATACCGATGGTTCCTGCATCTATGTTCTTCCTGTGTTCAGTGTGCACCCTTTGTGCCTGAAGACCTTCTTGTTTTCGCGAGACCCTCTAACCTAAAAAAAAGCCCAGTCCATGCCACATAGCCCCTGCTACCTGTGTGGCTGACTTCTGCTTATAGAGGACACCTGACCTCTTTAGCAGAACCCGAAACCCAACCACCCTTTGGCGCAAGTTGTGGAATCTGCAGCCTACACGGTCGCAGAACCGTCGGAGCCTCTGATTCAGACCCTCCACTCGGCTCTGTACCAGAAGTCCGCAATCGGTTCTGTCGACTATGCTGCAAACGGTCACCTCTGCTTTCATCTTGCAAGCAAGACTGTCAGCTTTTACCACTTCTGTTATCCGCTCGAAACCAGAGAGACTCTCTTGTGATCCAAAGTGACACACATCATTGGTACCGACGTGAGCAACCACCTGCAGTTGGCTGCACCCTGTGCTCATCATGGCATCTGCGAGGAGCCTTTCCACATCTGGAATGACTCCACCCGGTATGCACACGGAGTGCACATTGGTTTTCTTATCCTCCTTGTCAGCCAAGTCCCTGAGGGGCCCCATAAGGCGCCTAACGTACGAGCTAACAACTACCAATAATCCCACCCTCTGCAATTGCCCGGATCTTGCAGCCTGAGTGGTTTCCTGTGATACAGGACAGGCGGCAGCATCTGGCTCAACGACAGTGTAAGCCACAGACAGCACCTGGAGCCTGCTTGTCAGACAGACTGGGGAGGCCTTACGTGCAGCCGCCTGGGAAGTCTTTCTCCGCCTGCTACGTCCTGGGGCGACCTCCCACTCGACCACAGGTGAGGGGTCAGCCTCAGTGCGAGCTGCAAGTGGGTTAGTCACCGGTGAGGACCGTGCTGGGCGTCCGTTGGATCCCCACGGCCGGCCCACAACAGAGGTGGCCATCCACTGCAGCCTCAAGCTGTCTAAACGAAGCCATCACAGCCTTAAGCTGAGAGCGAAGTATCACAAACTCGGCTCGCAGCCCCACGCAACAATCGCAGTCCCTGTCCATACCAAAAACCGTCGAAGAGTAAACGATGCAGATAAACGGACTATCGGCAGGTGCTCCGCAAATCTACTGTAGACCCTGACGAAAACGCACGAACTGTGTCTAGTAATACTCAGATATTCAGAAACCTAACTACCGAAGCACTCAGGTGAAACTAAATAATTTGTCCCTGATTAGGAACTTTTAATACGTCACAAAATCGGTTTACATTGTGACGCAAACGAAAACGCGACAACTGTGCCTTGTGACGCAAACGAAAACGCGAGATCTGTGACTATTAGATATTAAAATTTAACGCAGAAGCCCAAACTAAACTATTAATCAGTTACTTCCTCGTTGCTGCGTCTGTCGGATATGGCGAGAAGAATTTAACACACCACTGGAAGATCTAAGTCGACACACGGACCATGGAGTTGACGACATTCCGTGTGTGCTTCTAACATCCTCCGGAGAGTCAGCCATGACTTAACTACTCCATCTCCTATGCAAGAAGTATGAGACAGAGAAAATAACTTCACACTTCAAGAACAATTTAATAATTCCTATCCCAAAGGCTGCAGGTGCTGAAAGTTGTGAATGTTACCGTATAATCGGCTTAATAACACACGCTTGCAAAATATTGACACAAATTATTTAGAGAAAAATGGAGAAACTAGTAGATGTCGACCTCGGGAAATATTCAGATTGGTTTCCGCAGAAGTCTAGGAACACGCGAGGTAGTACTTACGCTATGACTTACCTTAGAATACATCTTAAGGGAAGGCCAACTTTTGTTTATAGCTCCTGTATACTTAAAAAATGCTTTTGTCAGTGTTGGCTGTCATATACTCTTTGAAATTCTGAAGGTAATGGAGGTAAAGTAGTGGGACCCAAGAAGGAAGGATATGAAATATATACCGGCAATGTTAATAAAAGGGTGTCTGAAGAAGAGAAATTTCTTAATACCGATTGTAGATTTATATGTTGAAAGTCTCTTCTGATAGTTTTTGTCTGGAATGTAGCCATGTACGAAAATGAATCGTGGACATAAATAGTTCACACAAGAAGGGAATACCGCCTTTGAAATGTGTCACTGTAGCATGTCGCTGAAAATTAAATGGGTAGATCACGTAACTAATGAGGAAGTACTGAACATAAATTGGGAGAAAAGAAATATGTGTCATAACTTGACTAAAAGGAGGAAGAGCTTGACAGGACATATTTTGAAACGTCGAGTAAAAATTACTGAAGGAAACCAAGAGATGAATACGGTAACCAAGTATGTAAGTTGCAGTGGTTGTTCGAAGATGCAGGCGCTTGCCCAAGATAGAGTACCGTGGAAACCCACATCAAACGCGTTTTCGGACTGTAGACCGCAACAGCAACAATTTTGCCTATGCATTTACGTTCATACAGAACACCAGAAGCCACCTTATGGTGGATCGTACCATGCACCATTACCAGATATTTCATGTAATATTCCATTCGCAAACTGAGCTGGGGGAAAAAGACTATCAATGTGCCTCTGTACGAGCCGTAATTTATCTTGTCTTCGCGGTCCGTACGCGTAATGCACAGTTGTGACAGTACAATCGTTCTCAGTCAGTTGTAAATGTCTGTTCTCTAAATTGTCTCGTAAGTGTTTGGTGAAACGAACGTCGTCTTCCCTTAGGAATTCCCATTGCGTTTACAAAACATCTCTGTAACACTTGCCAGTTGAACGAATCTACCGACAACAAATCTAGCAGCAAGGCTCTGGACTTCTTCGATGATTTCGTTTAATGCGACCAGCTGAGTTTCCCAAACACTCGAGCAATACTCAAGAACTGGACACTCTCCTGTTCTGCTCGCAGTCTCCTTTCTAGAAGAGCTACGCTTTCCTAATACTGTCTCAGTAAACAAAAGCCTTCCCTACTGCAGTCCTTAAATGCTGGTCATATTTCATTTCGCTTTGCAACAATTCGCCTACATATTTAATCCATGTGATTGTGTCAAGTAGGTCAAAATGAATTCCAGTTTAGTTTAATTGAATTGATTGCAAAGATTTTAAGACCTGTTATCTGGAAACTCTAACAGGTCGTACATATTCGTTAATCACGGTGACATACAATGTTTTAAGTTACGTAGGTAGTAGCAAATCATGTTGACAGCAATCTTCGGTGATACTAATGTAGAAATAAGGCCGGTTATTTGAAAGACAATAATAAGTTTAAATAATCAACATTAAAGAAAGGGTATTAACTGAGGATCCAAGTGAATGACTTCCATCTTATATTACAAGATACGTTACTAGCAGCCTCGGAAGAGCTTGAGGTTTTTCGATTAACTCCAACTTTACTTACTTTTAAACCTATTCTTGCTACACTATTCTATATCGCTAACAGTGGTATGTGTGTGTTTCGGCAGTCCTCGATTCTACGCATAGCCGTGTGGGTGGCCTTTGCATTCTTTCTCTTCTTTCCTTTTTACTTTTCTGTTATTCTCTGCATATCGCAGTCTAACTGTCTGCAGTCTCTCTCTACCTGAAAAAAAGAGACTCTCAGAACGACATGACCAGCCGAACCTTCCTCTCCACATTCACAGACTGATGTGTTGCTACGTCCCAGTCGAAGAACATGGTTTAGGTATGGATCGCGACCTGTTAACAGCTGCATCATCCCTCGAGTAGGCGCACCGTCGCACAGTTTGAGCCTGTTCCTAGTGCTTGGTAATACGCTATGAACACGCCTTGCCATACTGCTAGTGTCCCAGTCAGACTACCAATCATCTAAATTCCAGACTGAAGCGCCTAGAACCGCTCGGCCACTATGTGTTCCTGTGATTTCATACACATGATCATATTGCTCACGGTCCGTCCAAAAGATTGCTGACCTGTAACGTAGTACGATATCCATCCGGCATATCCCGAGGATTACCAGTAAACCTTCGACCGGTACAAAAGCCCCCGGTGATCCTCAGAATACGCTCCGCTGAATTCGTCTCATATTGTTTTGTAGCTCCCTAATCTAAGACGAGGTGCCCAGCCGCTGGCAGCGAAGTTGACTATGGCGTTGAAGATAGCTTCGTAGTATCATCGCACCACACGCAACGGTAATTTATCGTCAGCACTGCCGGCACGGACAATCTTGTGTATAATTATGGCCACTTTCTGAGTAACAGATTTTACGTGTTCTACAATGTTTCTTTTCTCGTTTAGAAGAGTGCCTAAATGTTTATAAACAGTGCTGCCTCAAACAAATATTCCTTCAAACGTCAGGGAACGATTTCTGCCAAGAGAAAGCATTCCTTTCTCAAACATGTATCTGGTTTCATAAACACCTACACTTAGTTTGTTCCTCTTACAACAATGCTGCATCTGAATAAGCACATGTTTCTTCTTTTCCTCCAGTCTCCCCCTGGTGTATAGAAACAACTACTAGAATGTCATCTGGTTATGCAACAACAGCTACAATAACATATAACCTGTATAGTAGATGTAATATGGGTTCACTACCAAGATCCCAGAACAATGGACCACTTACGGAGCCTTGAGGACAGCCTTGGTAACCTTTTTGATTACCTTTCTCTGCTCCGCAAGCCATGGACGCTACAGTAATTTAAAAAGCCCTTGTACACACATTTTCGGACCCTGAGAGCTATAAGGCATACGAACGTCGCAGGTCACCAAAGACTGTCGAATTCTCCTGCAGTGTCAGTCATTGGCGTGACTGCAAACTTCGCTGTAGAATTTTCTACACTCTGAAGAAATCTATTAATCGCTTCATCTGTAGACTTCCTTTTTCTGAAGCCATGTTGACACTGGTTGAGACGCAAGAGCTCTCTGCGCTCCTGCAACCGGTCACAGAGCAGACGTTGCTGAACTTTGGCCGAGACGTTTAATAAGCAAACAGGTCCATAGGTTTTCGGTGATGCCGCTTTTTTATCGTTCCTTTTTCGTTCATTACTGGTTTAGCAGGTTTCCATATTTCCCGGATCCTACCTATTCGTAAAGCCTCGAATGGGAATGCTGTTAAATCTAGCACTATCTGTGGACCTACCATCGGCACGGCTTCAGAGTATACGCCATCCAGACCAGGTGCGTTTGCAGTTTTGAGCTTCTTAATTGCGACAGCAATTTCTTCTTGGCCAGACCGTATCACCAACATCTGATTGTCATATTCGTTATTTACTGCATTTATAAGTTGTGCATGTATCTCAGCGTCTGTGTTATCGTCAGGAGGCAGGGCAGTTAGCAGATATTCTGGTGACTCTCTCCGTCCAGTCGTCATTGAGCTATCCACCTTACGAATTGCGGACATGATAGTAGTTCCCTTAACCTTTTCAGTCAACAATTTATTCAGTCTTTGGCAGATGTCAAATTGCAGGTGTATTCCTTCAGTTTCCTGAAGCAAAGTTTTGAAGCGCATCTTAATAGCCCTGTATTCATGGAGCCTACTACTGCACTCCGATTGCCCTAGAGTATGTTCGTTCTTCTTCTCGTTCGTACCCTTCACCTCAGAGTGGAAAGTTCAAGGCTCTAAGGGATCGTAGTCTGATTGTTTACCTTTTTCCTAGGAATATAAATGAACTGTGCTCTTTGCAAGAGTTCAGCTAGTAATTGAGCACCCAAATCTACATGAACCGTAAGCGATTCCATTCTAAATACTCCGAGGTAGACAACTAAGCCATCTCAATCAGATTTAGTGATGCCTAACTCAATTCTACTTTCCTCAGCTTGTCTTCTGTATTATTGTCATTTCCCTCTTCGACGATAATTGTATTATGGCCACTGTATGTTAGGTACTGGAGCACTTGTCAACTATTAATTTTAGCTGCTGACATGCGGTTTGCTAAAGTGACATCTATGTTAGTAACTACACCAGCTTATTGTTCGAATGTACTCGGCTGGTCTTCCAGATTTAAAACAATGAGCTGCAGTTCCTGTATTGCTTCCTTTAGTACATCCCCTCGTTCGTCTGTTTGCCTACTGTGCCACAGAAATGATTATGCATCTGTTGTCACAAGGAGACACCCAACTTGTCTATATAGAGAAACTGCTCTGACTCTACCTGTATAAGGTACGATAGGATGAGAGTAAGGCATGCTTACTACAACCCACTTTGTCTGCAGCCCTTCACTTCTATTGTGACCCTGTGCTTGTCCAACAGCGTTGCCACCTTGGGTCACACTATATATCCATTTGTAACGACCGTGGCAGTCATTCCCTCATTGTGGCCAGTACCTGTTACTATATCTGCACGAAAATGTGGGAGCTCATTCTTTCTACAGTATGGTTCTTGCAAACAAAACATATTAACACTCAGCTGGTCAGTTAGTTTTCGTATTTCAGTCATTGACAATTTACATCGAGCAGCATTTATCTGTACTATGTTTATCCTTTTACGTGTTTCGATTGCCAACAAAGCCCTTCGGAGAAGGAAGGCCTGGTTCAAAGATAAAGCGTCCAAACCCTTATATAAAATCCACGTATTAATGCTCAGTGTCGAATGGTACTTTTACTCTCTTGAACGCCTGTCGAAGGAGGCCACATAATTATTTAAACTCAATGCATATGTTATTTACTCTCAAAAGAATTCTGGTGTAGGACACGTAATAGTTTTTCCTTTCTGATGTCCACCTCTGAAAATATGTCTCAGAGCAATCTGTAACACACTGGGAGCCTCCAAACTACTTAATAAGACATTCACTTCTAAATTATTATCAGATTTGTATGTGTGTAATTGAAAATCATGTAAGTAGGACTCGTAATATTAGAAATACTTCTCTGTAGTTCATAGGAGTACCTGATTTTCACTGCACTTTACTGTTTTCGATTGTTGTACTCGTTAGTGTTACTGCTAGAGACGCCTAGTGGAACAACTGCAGAACTGTTTTCTTGTTTTCTAGTGCTGAGCGGTTGCGTGGGTTGTAGGCAGACCAGGACTTTTTGCGCCGGATAGGGTGTGACCCATACAGGCGGAACGCCGTGACATGCCAGAGGAGCGTGAACTTCTGTGTATGACTAACTGATCATTCTTCAGCAGGAACCGAAACCAGAAACCATAGTGATAGTGCACTTTGAGGTCTGGATTTACTTTGAGGTCTGGATTTAAGTCGACTTTCAATCGCATCCCAATGAGTTATTGGTTATAAGTGTAACATGGCGTTTCCAATCAATTTCTAGGACGTTATATAAAATGCCTAAAAAGACAAGTCATTGTAGAAAGACAGGAGATACTGGACTCATTTGATGAAAGAAGGAAATGTGAAAATGCAGCAGACGAAGCAGCAAAGAGGAAACACATACTGTCTGCAAACCTCTATTTTTCTTTACTCCGCCGTAGTGGGGATCCAAAACACTCGGGCAGTATTCAGGAATTTGAGGCACTACTGTTCTATATACAGTCCTCTTTGTAGATGAACTACACTTTCCTAAGACTCTCCCAGTAAGCCGAAGCCACTCCTGCTACTGTTCTCATGTGCTCGTTTCACTTCATATCGCTTTACAGCTTTACGCGTAGATATTAATCCCCTTGACTGTGTATACGAAAATTACAGTATTGTTTTTTTTTCCCTTTCATCTGCATTAAGATATATCTCTTTACATTGAGAGCAAGTTACCCTACATCACACTAAAAGGAAATTCTAAGCCATCGTATACCCATGTACAGTCACAAAACGACGATACAATCCTCCTACCTCTTATACTAAAAGGTCACCTCAAGCCTTAGTAGACTTCTCCCCACCCTATCCGTTGTTGTCCACAAATCATTGCCTCACAGACGCTGCTTTATGACATGGTTTTTTGTCATCCTTACATAAACAATCATGGTCTCCATATGTTTCTCTACTGTAGACAGTACATTATGCTGTAAAATGTGTTATTCTTCAGCATTTAAAGCTTAATAATTGCAACAATTGGAGCACACCATAACCAAGGAAAACACCCCAATTCCGTGACACCACATCCTTAGTTCTTCATTTTTGGTGATATACAGGGTGAGTCACTAATTATTGCCACCTAGAATAACTCCGGAAGTACGATGGTAGCTGAGATGACCTTGGGACAAAAGATGTATAGGACAACCGGGGCCATAATATGACGTTGATTTTTTGAAGCTAGACGGGTTCGCGGCAGGGATAAAAAGGTCAACTTTGTTTCTTTACATAGGATGCTATAGTTTCGTACTTATTATCTGATGGTGGCTATCGAGACGAATCCAATGACATGTAACAGCGATGGCCGGCCGATGTGGCGTCGCGGTTCTAGGCGCTTCAGTCTGGAACCGCGCGACCGCTTATGTCGCAGGTTCGAATCCTGCCTCGCGCATGGGTGTGTGTGATGTCCTTAGGTTAGTTAGGTTTAAGTAGTTCTATGGTAAGAATGGAGGAGACATAACGAAATGCTTCAATTAAAAGTGGTGTAAGGGAGGTGATGTTGTCTTTCGCCCATACTACTCACTGTCTACAACGTAGAACCCTTGACGGAAATGGAAGCAAGTTTCCAAAGTGTGCTCAAAATTCACAGTAAGAAATTACCACTGATACGGTTCGCTGGTGCCATTGCTATCCTTGGTTGAAATGAATTACAGGATCTATTGAATGAAATGAATAGTGTTATGAGTACAGAATAGGTACTGAGAGTAAAGCGAAGAGAGACGAAAATAATTAGAAGTAGAAGAGAAACAGAACAGCGAGAAAACATCACAACTTGGGATCGAGAAGTACACGCAGTTAAGGAACTGTGTTATCTTGGAAGCAAAACGACCCATCAACCCATCTTGGACGAGGCAAGAAGGACACATAAAGCAGAGTAGCACAGGAAAAGGAGGCGTTCCTGGACAAAAGAAATCAACTGGTAACAAACGTATGTCGTAAGTTGAGTACGAAATTAATGAGGATGTACGTTTGTAGCACCGCATGGTACAGAAGTGAATTATTTCCTGTGAGGAAACCGAAAACGAAGAGAATCCAAGTGTTCGCGACGTGTGCGATAGACGAATGTTGGAAAGTAGGTGGACTGAGAATCAATGACGAATTTCACATCTACATCTACGGGATTACTCTGCTATTCACAATAAAGTGCTTGGCAAAGGATTCAGTGAACCACCTTCAGGCTGTCTCTACACCGTTCCACTCCCGAGCGGCACTCGGGAAAAACGAGCACTTAAATTTTTCTGTGCGAGCCCTGATTTCTCTTGTTTTATCGTCATGATCATTTGTCCCTATGTAAGTTAGTGCCAACAGAATGTTTTCGCAATCGGTGCAGAAAACTGGTGATTGAAATTTCATGAGGAGATCCCGTCGCAACGATGAACGCTTTTGTTTTAGTGATTTTCATCTCAATTCACGTATCATGTCTGAGACACTATCTCCCTATTTCGCGATAATACAAAACGAGCTGTCCTTCTTTGTACTTTTCCGATGTCATCCGTCAGTCCCACTTGATGCGGATGCCACACCGCACAGCAATACTCCAGAATATGGCGGACAAGCGTGATGTAAGCAATCTCTTCAGTACACCTTTTGCACCTTCCACGTGTTCTGCCAATGAATTGCAGTCTTTGGTTTGCTCTACCCACAATATTATCTATGTGATCGTTCCAATTTAGGTTATTTGTAATTGCAGGCCCTAAGTATTTAGTTGAATTTACAACCTTCAGATTCATGTCACTTACAGCGTAATCGAAATTTAGCTGATTTCTTTCAGTACTCATGTGAATAACTTCACACCTTTCTTTATTCAGGGTCACTTTTCGCACCATACAGATATCTTATCTAAATTATTTTGCAAGTCGCTTTAATCATCTGATAACTTTACAAGAGGTAAATGACAGCATCAACTGCAAACAGTCTAAGTAGGCTACTCAAATTGTCTCCTATGCGGTTAATATAGATCAGGAACAATAGAGGGCCTATAACACTTCCTTGTGGAACGCCGGATATTACTTCTGTTTTACTCGATGACTTTTCGTCTATTACTACGAACAGTGACCTTTCTGACAGGAAATTACGAATTCAGGCGCACAACTGAGGCGATACTCCGTAGGCAAGCAGTTTGGTTAGAAGACGCTTGTGAGGAACGGTGTCGAAAGCCTTCTGGAAATCTAAAAGTATGGAACCAATTGACATCCCCTATCGATAGCACTTATTACTTCATGAGTGTAAAGAGCTAGTAGTGTTTCACAAGAAAGATATTTTCTGAATCCGTGCTGACTATGTGTCAATAAATCGTTTTCTTCGAGGTACTTCATAATGTTCGAATACAGTATATGTTCCAAAACCCTACTCCAAATCGACGTTAGTGATATATGCCTGTAATTCAGCGGATTACTCCTACTTCCCTTTTTGGGTATTGGTGTGACTTGAGGAATTTTCCAGTCTTTAGGTACGGATCTTCCTGTGATCGAGTGGTTGTATATAATTGCTACATATGGTGCTATTTTATCAGCATACTCTGAGAGGAACCTGACTGGTATACAATCTGGACCGAAGGGATTGCCTTTATTAAGTGATTTAAGCTGCTTTGTTTCAGCGAGGATATCTACTTCTGTGTTTCTCATCTTGTCAGTTGCTCTTGATTGGAAGTCAGGAATATTTACTTCGTCTTCTTTGGTGAAGGAGTTTCGGAAAACCGTATTTATTAACTCTGCTTTAGTGGCACTATCATCAGTGACTTCACCGTTGTTATCGCGCAGTGAAGGTATTGATTGCGTCTTGCCACTGGTGTTCTTTATGTATGACCAGAATCTCTTTGCGTTTTCTGCCAGATTTCGAGACATAATTTCGTTGTGGAAATTATTAAAAGCATCTCGCATTGAAGTAGGCGCCATATTTCGAACTTCTGTAAAACTTTACCAATCTTTCCTTGAAAGTCAGCTGCTCGGTGCCGGCGGATAAATGCGATACTGCAGTGCTTGGGTAATCCCCAATTACGATGCAAAGTTCCTTCGGACAAGGACGCATCCATGTCCGAAGATACTCGAACTGCAGCGACTACTGCCGTTATACAATACACGAAATACATTTGCAGTATATTCTCGGCAAAAAATAGGTTCAATGGCTGTCTGGACGTCAAGATGTACTCACATCAAATACTCGTTTCCTTATTGAAGCATTACAATGTATAACAATTATGTAACCATGATCCCTTAATCGGAACAGAATTACGACCTAATATAGGAAGAACGTAAAGGACTGCTGGTAATAAGATCCTGATTCGGCTACATACCTAGCTGTAATAGAAATAATCAAAGTAGATTCATGGCACGATAGCCAGAAGATATATACTTGCATAGCTCTGAGCCCAGGTGATCCCATCGTTTGACAGAACTTTACAAACCACGAAATTGTCAGCGGAATTTGAGGGAAACTTTAACGTCTACATCTGCACTTAAGCTACATTATATTGTGTGGCAGAGGGTAGTTATGGCATATACGTAACTTTCGAATAGTCCTACCTGATAATGGTCCGACTGATGAACAATACTCAAGAAATGCCGAACGAGTCTTTTGAAAACCACTTCTCTTGTGTATGAGGTAATTCCCTTCAGATTGTTCCAGGATATCTTAGATACTCCTCTGCTTCTCTATGACAATTTTTTTGTTGGTCTTGCCTCTTTAGTCCATATATGACAGCTATTCTGAGGTATTTTCCGGTTGTTATAGTATCCAATGTTTTATTGCCAAACTCGTAACCTATGCACGTGCAGGACATTACATTTATTTACTTGCAGTGTCAACTAGACCAATCGTGAACTGTTTGCATGTCTTCCCGCATTTCGATACGGTTGTCTGTTGTTGCAACCTTCCTGTAGACAACAGCTTCGTCTGACAGCCGCCCCGGACAGCTTACGACGTTATCCTCTAAGTCATTTACATACAGAGTATTGCAAACATTAATAGCCCTGTAGAGCTCCCCTGGGCTACATCTATCGATTTTTTCCCTTTAAGTTACAACTCTTATTACTGTTTGCTAGAACGTCCTGAAACCAGCCATTTGATCTGCTACTCGATAAGCTTTTATCAATGGCGTTTCGCGCAGATTTTTCTAGGGGTTCACTGGCAGGTTATCCACAAAGTTTCAAATGACTAACACACATGGTTTAATAATAGTAAAAAAGAACTACTCTACGGAAATACATTTACTTTACGATTGACTTTGTCTCTAATAATCCATTCTCCGCTCATTAAGATCAGAGATTCTGTCAGTGAAGCACTCATTCAATTCATTGAATTCTACTATGCTGATGACAATGTCCTTCTCGATTGAGAGCGCTGCTACTGCTCTAAGCAGCTGTTGACTCATAGCACGAAGCAGAAAACCTTCAGGTCCGCGTCAGACGATGTCACCGGTATGGTAGCAGTCACCTTCAGGAGTTTCGATGTCTGACTACAATATTTCTGCAAATCATTTAAGAATAAGGATTCCAGAAGTTTCTAAACTCATTCCTCGTGTTTGATATCAGAACTTTTGTTCTCAGTTTATTGCCTTCAAGGATGGGATTTATTTTGCAAGACGCCTGTAGCAATGTTTGCAGTTAGTGACCTGCATACAACACACACTTTTCGGAATTAAATAAATTTGCAGCTACGACATATCCGGTAAATTAAAAGCTTTCAGCAACTTGAGCGACAATGTTATCTCACACTTCTTTCGAAAAAGCCGTTACTTAACTCATTTTCCTGTCCACATCTCTGTGCAAGGTACAGCAGCTCTCTGCATGTGGAAATCATGTCAGGTACGTTAGCTCGATAATATTTTTGCAGTCTTCTACCCCTTGTTGTACACTCAGTGGCTCAACTATTCATTTTTGTAATTGGCTGTAAAATGCTGCATGATTGTAAATACAGACAACCAAAATTGAAATGCTGGTGCCTTCATTTCAGACGTTGCACTGTTGCTGAAATAATTATAGTGGTTTGTCGAGATGGAATCTCAGTTTTCTCCAGGCATTCTACAAGTCACTATTTTCATACACAACTTGCACAGTCCTTGATTTAAAATTCCACCTTGAGTAGGAAACATGGCAGACTTTCTTACTCAGTATGTCAATTACACACTGTGAAGAATGTAGGAAAAACTAAGAATCTCACTAAAGTCAACGAAATATCTTCTAACGTCCCTATTTGGCTCTGTGCATAGGTTAAAATCAGATCCTGAGTTTCGGCATAAAAGTGAACTACATAGGCATGTTTAAAATGTTTATTCAGAAGAGTCTGTGCACCTGAAAGACGACCACTCGTGACACCTGTGCAATTGTAGCTCTGAGAAATAACTATACTCTCATTTCTCTAAGCGATTATCCTAAAGTTTTTGAACTCTTTTGGCGAGGTGTCTTGAATGTCAAAGACCTTGCTACAGATATCACGTTAGAGGAAACATATCTGACTATTATGATAAAAAGTGAAATTGTTGAAATCTCACTGCTGTACCTGCGCTAACTGGCACAGAATCAGTGACAGCAATTTTCTTTTTTGCTCTGACATAGTAAACATCCATCATACAAGAAAGAATAAAATTTTGAATACGTTTACATGTGCCTTTGAAAACAGCAGCCTTGTAAAGATGATCGTTACTTACAGTATCAGGTCCAGCAGTGAAACCTAAATGAAATCTAGAAGACGTTGGGAAATTCCTGGATTTGATGAGTTGCTGCATCCATAATTTCCAAGAAGTGCAAGCTCAGAAGCACAATAAACTACAACAGATCACAGAGTGTGTAACGATATTGGCGAATCTGATCATTGTGCCTAGAACCTGTGTATCGGGAGAATGACTGATGCATGCACAGTGACAGATGGTCTGGAAGCGGGTTCATTCGGGTACGTAGTTCCAATTTACATCCACCAGAGAACAGTAGTGCACAGACACATCCAAGAAACAGGTCAAGAGCACGTTTTTGCGAATTATTCTGTTTATTACATGAAGCCCTTTTGTTTATTTATCTCTTTACAGTTTGGTATATGCTTTTAGTAGTGTCAGCGATGCGCGAATGTGGTCTAAAGTAAACATGTAGATCACTGCTCTACTAAAGGACGTTGTACGATGGGGAATTTTTTAACATAATATGTCAAGTAAGTTAATGGTATAAGGAAAGCTAATTCGAGTGCAAATGAAAATAGTTAATAACTTAAAGTATAAACAAAATATCAGAATGCTAAATATTTATTTCGGGAAAAAGTACAGTTCGAAAGCATGTTATTTGTTTATTGGTTGGTCATGAAAAGCGCGGACTAACAAGAGAGAATAATGTTTTTCTATTGGCCTTAAAGAAAACTGACCAATCAGAACAGAGTATTCTTCGTTCCTCATTTCTCTTGGAGATACAGAAAGCTTTCAGCAGTCTAGAGTACTCGGAGCACAACCTTCCAATGGTACAGTCGTATGTAGTAAGAGCTCCGAAGTAAGTTATAATTTGCCGGTTATCGTTCTGCTACACTCCTCAAAAGTGCTTTAAGGTTAAGGCAATGTGCTTTTTAGAATGTACGGATTTTTAAGCAATTTACTGTATGAGAAAAGACAGTAATTCCTCGTGACATATTGAGCAGATTGGTGACTAAAAACTTGCGTGCATTAGACACCGAAAACTTAATAGCATGGCGAGCATTTTCATTTAAGAACAATCCGTGCTTAGTGCTTAGTAGATTTCGGGAAATACGTTAAAATAAACTTGCTAACGTGAATGAAAGTATTTTACGCATACTGTGTTAAGACTAGCACGGTCTTAGAAGTGTACGTATTAAATATCAATGTTAAGAATATAGCAAAGTTTTGCCAGTACTTCCACCTCTCACTCGAAATTAAGACCTTTTCCCGATTCTTGGAATAGTTACGTTGAATGATGCCCGGTGCGAATTGAAATACCGTAGGATTCTGCTCGGCTTTCATGCCGCCGATCTGCTGCAGTGAGTTCACTGGTAGCTGCAGATAAAGGACGGAAGGAGCCGCGCCGCCGCAGTGTCTTCCCATTGGCTGCCTACAAGCTCTATCTAGTTGGTGTGTAAAACCACTTTCCCTAAAATATTGTGATCTGGACAAATCCGTCTTTTTTTCTTTTTGTCTTCTGTGACAAATGTATGAAATCATCAACGCCTCGTAACTAAGTACTTTTCTGTCATAGAGGCAGAAGAATGGATGATTTTAAATTTAAAATTTTTATGTACTGTAGTATTCTGTCAGATGAATATTTCTGTGGGATCCACTGCTCCGCTTGCCACAAGACGAACCGACGCTTGCTCGTACTTTGTTCACAAAACGAGAGTGCGACAGGGCGAAGTGAAGGAAAACAGCATTAACCTGGGTCCCGTTCTCCTCTGCTCTATCTCTAATTGACGATGATATTGATCTGAATGTCTCTGGATGTCTGTTTGTGCAATCCGTAATGATTTTTGTAGAAAATCTTCCTCGATCTCGAAGAAGGTCGTAATGCGTGATCATAAAACATGTTCCACATTTCCAGAACCGAACGGACTCAGTGATATAGGCCAATAACTATGTGTGTTTGTTGAAAACGCGGTTGACCTGCCCTTTTTTCCAGCCGCTTAGGGCCTTTCATTGGCCAACTAACTACGAGAAGTTGCTGTTCAAAGAGAAGCTATGACCAGTACTCCATTCTTCGGCTGCGTATATTCCTGTGTGTGATTTCTGTTCTAAAGGTACTAGAAATTTGCGTACAGTAAACGTATCCCATGGCTCACCACATGTAAGTTCTCATAGCTCTGCGTGGTAGTAAGGAACTGGTGCGATTGAAAGTGGGCATTAATGTTGGACTGGAAAAGTTAATTTGAGCTATTGCTTCTTGAATTATTCACTTGATAGTAAGTTGGCAACACCAGGGATCGTTTCAAAAGCAGCCGCATTTTGCAAAAAAAAGAGGCTCTGAGCACTATGGGACTGTACTTCTGCGGTCATCAGTCCCCTAGATCACACATCCATGCCCGAGGCAGGATTCGAACCTGCGACCATAGCGGTAGCGCGGTTCCAGACTGTAGCTAATAGAACCACTCGGCCATCCCAGCCGGCAGAATTTTGCACAAATGCAACAAAATTCAGAGCTTAGCGCTGTGTGGTGAACAGAGGAACGAGTTTATTGGTATGGAGCCTTCCGACAACATTCACCCAAAGCGAAAACTATGGGAACGGCAAAACTGCATGCGTCTCGGAGGGACATATATTCCTCATCAGATGCCTCCCGTATTACGAGCATGGAGATGTCTACCGCCAACAGGATGAAACGGAAAAGTGTATCAACTGCAGAGCCTGATGGTTGTTTCAGTAGACAACATTCTGTCGGCACGATACAATCATCGTCAGTCACTGCAGTGCAGAACTGCAGTACTATGGCGTTAATTTAACGTGTAAAATAAACTGACTTGGGACAGACAGAATGCAAGTGATGTGACAAAACAGTAATTGTCTCGACCTGAAACTACGATATCACCTGTCGGACTTGAACTGTGACGTATTGGTGTTTGGCGTTTTGGCGGGTGACGTCACACATGTGCGGAGCGTTGGTTTGTTTTCGTTAGGGACGTTTGTATTGTCACCTTATGCTGTGTTTGTAGTCTATATTGGATATATACATAGTGGTGCAAATTTTGATGGAATGAGCATGTTACTGGATCAACCAGTTTACTTACGTAAGAGAAAGATGAGTTTATGGTGTTCTCCGTTTACGCTCCTAATCAACTAGAGTTTAAACTTTATCTTTGGTTGTCTTGATAACGTGAGTACACAGTGATTACAACTTATGTGAACTTCGGCACATATTTTTTTCAAAGGTGAGCCAACTTGTAATGTAATGAAATTAATAACTTAGCGAATACTAATAGTAATATTACTGAAATAAGGAACGCTGATAGGTCGACAATAAAGAAAAACGAATGTCTTCAGAAGGTTATGGTAAATGAGGACTGGTTATTCTAACGTAAAGTGTGAAGAATGTGATGTTAGTAATTGAAAGCAATGTAAAAAGATGTAGCAGAATTAGTTGAGTTTGGTTGCCTACAGAATGAAGGCGCCAGATCCAGTTTAGCACGTAACAACTCACACAAAAAGTATTTACGAGTAATTTCAGGGATTTTGCAATTTTCTGTTGAGCTGTATTGGTGAATACATGTTACTGCATTTTATTCATCTCGCAATTTAAACCTTTCTGTATCGGTATTGGAGTATTCGTTGTTGTTACCATATTTCGTTAACTTTCGCGATGTTTGCTACCTTTACTGGTATTACTTTTTCGCTTTCTATACTTATATTACTTTTTGTTTTCTGTATTGGTGTCTGTCTTTTAAGTTAGTTTATATTTATAGAGTGATATCTTCGAAACCATCTGAATTTATCTAATTTGATGCTTTACTATTGCATTTTCGATGCAGACCTCTGCATGCTATTCTTCATCGTATTCTTCCGGTTGTTTTGTTTTGTATACGCCAGTATTTTTGGGGCTCTGTGGGTTTTACTTGAGAATATAACTCCCCAGATCCCCCTTAAGGCCCAATATTTATTATTTCGAATTTTTAAGTTTCTGAATTGTTTTTTATATTTTGGTTTTATAGGAACTGTTGAATATGACGTCTTAATCGCCATTTTTAAATCAAAGTTGTGTTTCATCTTGAGGCTAGTGATGATGTTATTTATTAAAGTGGACGGGTGTTATCCAAGGCTCATGTCTTCCCCAATAATTCACCATACTTGAGACACAGTGCCATACCCCCAGCCGCGAGATTCGCCCCGTTTTGGTCTTAGGAGGGGAGGGGCGCACACAGCGCCAGCTGTCACCTCCACATGAAATCACGCCGGCCACAGCTGTTATTCAGTTTAATAAAGACGTAATGCGTTTTTACGTCGCAGGCTGTCAGTTGTTGGACGGGTGAAGTTATTACATCGGTTAAACACTCGAGCGATGAGTTGTGATGCTGTAACGACATAACAACACAAGTTTTTGCCCCAGATGTAAGCATTCCCGTAATACAGTAGTAGGCAAGCATAAGTTCTCTACATTCTGTAATTTCCTGCAGGCGATATTATCAAGTGCGCTGCTGCCAAGGCACCCATGTTGATTAGTTTGATTCTGTTTAGAGCGAAGATAACAGAATATCTTGTAGTAGTGAATCCTGTCGTAGGTGTTCTGTAGATGAGCAGGATGAAGCCAGAGCATTGTCAACTTGGACTACTCTTACATGGGCTGAGTTACTTACGAGAGTGTATACTGTGGAAAGTCATGTAGACTTCTTACGGGAATTTTGTGGATCGTCACTGGGAGACGTGTGTGGAACTCTTTTAAAAACGACCAACGTTTATTTCCCGTTTTAATTATAGGACTATTCTACGAAATGTACGAAACTAGTACGATCAGGAAAAACACGTAGTTCGTTAGATGCCAACTGACGATACATCAGGGTACTATTTTGGTACCGTCCTGGGTTAAAGAACACACGCTACTAGTCACTGTTATAGAAAGTTATTTAAGTACAATTACTGTTGGCGATTACTATGATTTATGCAGTGTTATGTGTTATTTGATTGTTGTGAATTTTACAAAATGCAGTAGCTTTGTTTTCACAGTTTGGCTTAGGAGGCCAAAAGTTTCCTTGTGACACGCTCACGGTTTCTCTGCGAGATAGCTACAGAGCATCCGACAATCGCAGAGGAGGAGTGCTTCAAGCTGCAACTGATTTGGAAATTATTGTATAGTGCGAAATACTTTGACACTCGACGGCAAGGCCGGCCGGGGTGGCCGAGCGGTTCTAGGCGCTACAGTTGGAACTGCGCGACCGCTGTGGTCGCAGGTTCAAATCCTGCCTCGGGCATGGATGTGTGTGATGTCCTTAGGTTAGATAGGTTGAAGTAGTTCTAAGTTCCACGGGACTGATGACCTTAGCAGTTAAGTCCCATAGTGCTCAGAGCTATTTGAACCAATTTTTTCGACATCAAGACGTCTCAACATTCCATTTATTGTGATGGAAACAGGAACTATTTGCAGGAAAAGTAATTATATATGACCTAGTTAACGAATGATAACGTACTACGCGTACATAGTGTTGTTAAGTAAAAGTGCAACAATATTCGTTACATGGGACCATTTCAGATTCTAGTAAAATAATACAAATAAGTGTAGCCATTCTGAAACTAAGACCGTATTTGAGCTCATAAATCCAACAAAGAAAGGTTCTTAAGCAGCACTGGAACGTTCTCATATAACGAGTTCTGACAGCTGCCATCTAACAACTTTGTGTCGAATTCACCTGGAACACCGCAAAAAGGGTAAAGTATCGTTATATGAATAACTACACCAGCAACACAGATGTTCAAAAACTTTCACTAATTAGTAATTACATTCAGGAGATTTATCGATTTGCCTTGTGTTATTCCCCACTTATGAGTGAACCATAACTTTGGTTTCATTTCAGATACTTCACTGCACATTCAAATGGCCGTAGTAACACTCTCATAGAATTTAAACTTTCGCTTAAGTTTTCTTCAGATTTCATTTTTATTTCGTTTCATTATCCTTCAGTTAATTTAAATCAACCGTTCACAAATTTAGCTAACTCTTACATCTTCGGAATATGAGATACCTATTTTCGTCCATCCATTTAACAAATGGTTCGTCCAGTACCATTAAATTGTATGGCTTTGTGCGCTGTGTTATATTAACGTCACCAGTTTCCACTTTTGATGTAACAGATCAGAGTGCTCCCAATAGGTTCGTCTACTCCCATGTAATGTTAGCAAACAGAGGAGATCGGTGAAGTTTTATTCATAGCGGACCTGAATAAGCTAAATTGCATCAGCTTATTTGTTGTGGTGGCAATATATTTAGAAAATGCGTTGAAATGGTACATACCAGCAATCTTCTGAACGAAATCACAAGAATAAACAAATTCAGGAGGTGTGTAGCTAACTTTCTCGTAACTATTAGGAAGAGAGTTATTGAAATGTACAAGTCACAGTGCTGTTCAAGGTAGAATAAAAGTGTGTGGAGTTGGAGACGATGTATGCTTGTATTCAGCTGTAGACGGTTTTGCTGTCACATTATTCTGGAAAAAAAGAAATTCCGGTCTGGCAGACGTTAAGCACAATGTAACCAAGAACATTCTGAAAGTTATTTAGAAAACTGTGACGAATACAATTCACATTACTATTCCATTATCGTACTGCATAACACCGAGACATCTTAAAAAGAAAAATTATTTGTTTCACCTTATTTTGTTTCCATATCTGTAAACTATCAAGTGCAGTACCGAACTACCTATTAATTTTATTTTATGTCACCTTATCCTAGTCTTTTGTTCTGTAGGCCGTGAGTTGTTGCCTGCCATTTCCATTTTTTATGTATTCCATCTACTGTTAGCAGCTAACATGAACTACATTGTGTTTTATCATAGAGACTAGAAAATACTCCTTGTTTTATTACTGAATTTACATGTGTGTACCAAACATTTTCGCCTAAAGGTACTAGGCATTTCAGAAGTCTATAATATACAATATATTTCTAATCAGTTAATATCTACGCATAATGTAAGCTGCAACTGACTAAAAATGGTCCAAATATTAACAATGTTATCATGAAATCATTACTGTGTTTTAAGTCACACATCCTGATTTCGTTGTATTTACCATGCAACAAACATTCTCTGTATCACTTTTGCTTCTTTTGTGACTGCATTATTATTTCACACAAGTCCTTAGAAACATGTAAAGAAAGTAACTTATCATTGTTATCTAACGAAGTACGATAAAATTCCCCAAATATTATTAAACTATTTCATTATTTTTGAGACAGCATTACTGTGTCATTTTCTTCGGGTTGAAGTTAACTGTACAGCCATGAATATTGGGTAATACTTTAGACTGTGACAAAATCCTAACGTGAAGGTGATCCAGACTTATGTGCTGCGCATCTGGCTCATGTCGTACCCCTATAAATCTCCCAAACGACTCTTCTTTAGTTTTGGTGAAATATATAAAAAATGAAATAAAAACGTGCTTCTGCAACAGCATTTTCCTCTGCAACATTAGCCCCGAAAGTAAATTTTAACGTCATAACAAATCATAGTGCGTAAGGGCCAAAGTATAAATAGCAGCCGTGATGATCTCTCTCTGAATTTTCAGTAGATGTTAAGGCACCATTAATTTCGTTGTTTACTCGTTTGAGGTTACATCCACATGCTAATCAATTGTTGTTTGCCAATGCAGTTCAGTGAATTGCAACATCAGTTTGATTACACTAAGCGTGCATTGATTTATGTGTCCCATGCAAAGAGACTCGCCATGCTTCTGTTATAAGTAGCATCTGAGTGTGTTTACATACCTACTACTTCATAAACAGATACACAGATAAGCCAGAATGTTATGGCCGCCAATATACTGTCGATATAAATCCGTTCAGGCGATAGCAGCGACACGTGGCGAGGAATGAGTGCTAGCCAGACAAACGCACGGTGCATGTTGTATATCACAAGGGCCAGAGCGTGCTGGAATGGAGAGTGTTGAGCGGTTCGATGAACACAGTCCCGATTTCCAGTTGATGTGTTGGCTCTCCCGTCTCGACACATCTAAACCAGATCGAAGACATCTGGGCATGTGGCGTCAGAGTTCATGGCACCCCTCCCCGGAATTTACGGATTTAGGTGACTTGTATGTGCAGATGTGATGCCAGCTCCGTCCACTGACCTACCAAGGCTTCGCTGCAACCCTGCCACAACACGTCCATGTTGATACCCGTGCCAGAGGTGGACATACCGGCTGTTAGGTAGATGGTCAGAATGTTGTAGCCGATCAGTGAAGTTTCTACGTTAAAGTATAGACAGTCGTTAATGAGTGAAAAATGTATGATGAGGGCTTCAAATGTTCATTACCTTTTAGTTCCTGCGTGTGTAGGGCCATATTACTTGTGGCTCACTGTGTTGAATAGTACATGTCGGGATTATGGAGACTACTTTGTTGTCCTTAGGAGTAGTGATTTTGTAGTCACTCTAGTCTTTTGAGTGTTATCATTAATGTCATTGATTTTCGTACTCTTTTTAGAATTAAACTTAGTGTCAATGATATTTCTGTTAAACGTAGTTGGCAAATGTTAATGTTGCACAAAACAATTTCTTCCATTTCCATCGACGGAGAGGTAATGACAGATGCAGCTCGCATCGAGGACAGTCTCGAACGAGTTTTATTCCGGAGAACCTTACATTTGTTTCCATTAATCTACTAAGAGGAACCACCGAAATGTAGATCTTGTTGGTCGGAAGAGAATATGAACCACAGTCAACCCCAATGCGAGCCATCTACATTACCACAACGCCACCTGTTGCCAATCAAACAAATAACGAGAGTTGTTATATCATCAATCCAAAGGTTTATTCGATTGGTAACTGTGGTTTCAGGTGGTATTGGCCGCAGTTTCGCAGACGCACATTTTGGCAGCCGGACGGTCTTCTCCAGACGTCGCGTTGGTGGTCACGCGTCAACACATTCAGCGTCTGGCATGACGGCTCTCAAGATCTGCGCAGTGTGATGTACAGACCTCCAAGGTGGGCGCGGAGGACACCGGGGTGATCTGCGACAAATATAAATTTCAAAATTATAAACGTCGCCCTATTATGGTGAGTTGATATGACATCTGTAAAGGAAAGTGCAAAATTATCGTAGGACCACATGCTAATAAATGGTCAGTTTCTGTATCCATAGAAGGGATGTTTCTATCGCGCCAACTCAAGAACCCTAGAATACAAATTATTGCAAATATGAAAATTACCGACAGTGAACGTATGCCTATTTACTCTTCCCGGAGTGTTATCAATTGTGGTGAAATGATCTACTAAATTATTGCATCAGATGGTAGATATCTCACGCAGACGCATGTATTATCCTCACCTGAAATATATTCATTATGGAACGGAGAGAATTGTGACTGTTGCTAAATCCATCCTTACCAAAATAGTAGAGTTTCTTAAAACAAGTTGTGTAAATGTTCAGTTCAAATTCGGAGAGCTTCAAGGATAAATACGGGACAGAAAAATCAACGATCATGCAGCATAAGAAATGGGATTAAAATACCAAGTATCATCGTGGGAGGATGAAGGTGAAATTTCGCTGAGAACTTGATAACTGTTATGGGCGCGAGGGGACATAGGAGAACGTTATCTGAAAGGCTCTCCCTCATCTGAAAGTGTAGTCAACGGTATTGTATGTACCATTGATTCTTGAGTTTAAGTATATCCTACCAATACTAGAGCTAAAAGGTACGTATGCCGCGAAAGGATTTTGTATCTGATCAGAGTTTACAATTGGTATAAAAGAACAGCAGACTATAGGTACCGAGAAAGTTTATGGGTCGACCATAGAATTTTGTAGCCATGGTGATATATCTAAACTGACACCATTTCAGTTATATTAAAAATCGTAAAACTCTAAACTCGAATAATATCCTGAAGACTCCCCTTCTGAAGGGAGCTACCATGTGATCATGAAATGAGAAATACTCATAGAAACCAAAATCTGTTGTCCTTTACACAGATCGAAGTACCACTCACCGTAACAGCACCCCCTTAATCCTCCTCCTGCAGCCGTCTCTGCAGCAACTCCACGAAAAACGCGTCCAGTGTGAACTGACGCTCCTGTTGGAAAAGATCTTATTACTTTCATGTTATCTAACACGTGAAGTGATTCACAATTTGTGCTAGTTCCTGTCATATACAAGTAAAACGAATTGTAACGTTTACCACAAATTCGCACGGTTCAGGTATCGAAATTAAGAATATAGTTATTCAACTTAGTATCCAACTAACACAATTCGTTTCACATCTCAGATACTATTAATACTAACAAGTAACTAATATCCCATTATCTTTAATATTTTCTGTGTACGACTGGTTAATGATGTGCATCTTAGGTTATGCCGTGTTGTTGTTCCTGCTTTATGGTCAACATTTCAACAAGTGACCGAGCCATTTTCTTCAGATCGTGAGACGTTTCCTGACTGATATGAGTCAAGCAGAGAGTACATTACCGCAAAGTTCGCAGCACATGAAGTTGATGGCTGGGACGTCCGTTGAAGTATTGTGCACAAAATGAACAGAACAATTCGGCCTAACACCCGGAAGCAGACCAGTAACTAGTATCATCTTCGAGAGTAAGTTATCATGTAATGAGAAAACGAAAAATTCACTTTGAAACCAAATGCTACTATTCCTGATACTGTTCGCATTTATACTAACCGGAGCAGGACGGACTTCTTTCTCTTCCTGCAGCCGCTTCTGCAGAATCTCCTCAAAAAAGGCATCCAGAGTGAACTGACGTTCCTGTTAGAAAAGAACTTATTAGTTATATGTCACCCAACATGTGCAGTAATCCAAAATTAATACTAGTTTCTATCATACAAAAGTGTTACGAAGTGTTACTATCTCATAAATTGAGCAGTGTACAGGTATCGGTATTTAATATCTAGTACCTCAATTTAATATCCAAGAAACACCAGTCGTGTGATGTCTCAGCAACAATTAATACTAACAAATATCTAATATCCCATTATCTTTAACATTTTTCTGGGCACGACTGGTTAATGATGTGCTTCTGAGGTTATGCCGTGTTGTTGTTCCTGCTTTACAGTCAACATTTCAGTAACTGACCGACCCATCTTCCTCAGGTCGTGTGACGTTCCCTGACTAGTTTGAGTCCAAGCAGCGTGAAAACATTAGTGCAAAGTTCGCAGCACATGAAATTGATCGCTGGGACGTCCGTCGAAGTAATGTGCACAAAATGAACACAACAATTTGGCCTAATACCCGGAAGCAGACCAGTTTCTAGTATCATATTCGAGAGTAAGTTTTCATGTAGTGATAAAACGAGAAATTCACTTTGAAACCAAATGCTACTATTCCTACTACTTTCTAATTTACACTCACCGAAACAGAAACGACTTCTTTCTCTTCCTGCAGCCGCTTCTGCATTATCTCCTCAAAAAACGAGTCCAGGGTGAACTGACGCTCCTGTAAGGAAAAGAACATATTAGTTTGATTAGTAGTAGAGCGTGCTAGGTAATTCAGAGGTAGTGCTAGTTCCTTACATGTACATGTGTTACAAATTCTGCAATGTCGTCTTCAACCAGTCGATCGCGTTGGCAGCATATTAAGTGCGCCTCTGCCCCAGAATATTTTTCACCATAATTCTTTAAAACTGGAGAGGGATGTTACCTTTCTCAAGCCTCTCACATAGTTATTTGCTCAGTGTTAACAAATACCACACCCAATTTCCCGGAATGATAAATGGTTAGAATCAACTGTCCATGTCTGGGGTCAGTGTTAAGTTTAATGGGCTCCAATACAATTGTCAGAATTGTTTAAACAGCATTCAGGTTCGATTATCAACATTAGCTTACCTAATGCGACAAGTCCGGATCTATTGTGGTAATAACACGCAGGAGAGGATCTAGGGCCAGTGGGATCCAGGGGAAAGAGCCAGCATAATGCAGCAAAGGAGCCCTACAGGGAACAAAGCGAGAGACACAGTGTGAGGCTACCCTGCGGGTCAGAGAATGTACGACTCTGACATGCTAAAGGCTTTTTCTAAGGGCTTCGTACTCATGTTAAACGACCACTATATCTGTGGCGCATGTAGTATTAGAATTCCTATAGTCCATATTTTACAGCGCTTTATCTTTTGATGCGATGGCAGAAGGAGGTGTGGAAGAGGTCTCAAGCTCTTTGTTTTACTTGAAGTCAAGACCACTATGGCAAATTTAAAAAAATTTATGTAGATCTGGAGATAAGCTCAAGTTTTAGAATGACGACTATTGTGAACTGTTGAGTGACTAGCACATCTCACTTCGCTCCAGTGATCAACAGATCCATCCATCCATCAGTGACATTCATTGCCGCCGGTATTTTGTATCTGATCACGATCCAGAAGAGCAGTATGCTAACCACATTCTCCTCCATACAGTGACGTCTATCGTCTGACGATGACGAGGCGGTCGATCGGTACCTTTGGAACTTCAGAGGAATGATTGGACGGAGTTAGGTAGTTCGGTGGTATTTTATATAATCGTCACAATCATCACTCGTGCAGAGATGCCTATCTAAGACGTGTTATTTACAATGACGTGTCACATGGGATGTTTATAGCAAAAAAATATTCATTTACAGTAAATCGTGACAGTCTGTAATATCAACTGACCACGTTACGTACAATCAGTTAGCTCTCAGACTTTACTGCTTTGCGTGCTATGTCACTGCAATATAACGTGGCTCACCTTTACAGTACCCCGAACAGCGACCAAGTTGTTCTCCAGTCGCAGACCCTCGTCTTTCTCCCCTCCCAAACACCGGGAGAAAAACGTCTTCATGCGGCGGAACATTGCTGTAACGATAACAAACAGCACATTAGACATGACCAGACTGTGTCTACGAGTAAGTTTTGCAGCAATGTCTCACAACTCGATCGCAAGAAATACCTGTAACCGTGACGACATGTCTGTAACCTTGGCTTTTGTAAAAAAGCAGCTGCTTGCATCAAAAACGACATGTACAGTCTATATAATTGATTGAGCTTATACATTTGTTACTAGTCGACTATTAGTTACTTTAATTTTGTGTCAGTAATTCGTAGAGCATGAATCATAACAATAACAGTTATTCGAAGTTTAGCAATCGCGGTTTCATTACGTGGTACTTTTACTCTGAAGAGAATAAATTTGTTTTGATAGCAACTAGCTGAAGGCTTATCTATTAGACTAAATTTAATTAGCAACTCATTAAAATACTACAATAGTTTCAGATATACAGCTGCTTTGCCGGCCGGTGTGGCCGTGCGGTTCTAGGCGCTTCAGTCTGTAACCGCGTGACCGCTACGATCGCATGTTCGAATCCTGCCTCGGACATGGATGTGTGTGATGTCCTTAGGTTAGTTAGGTTTACGTAGTTCTAAGTTGTAGGGGACTGATGACCACCGATGTTAAGTCCCATGGTGCTCAGAGCCATTTGAACCATTTTTTATACAGGTACTTCAGATATTACAACTTCAGAATTTGTCATCTATCACAGCATGATATGCGGAATATCTTCCCCTGGGGCAGGAACAAGAATTTGTTTTTCATGTGTGTTGGTGGTAGGATGAAGTTACTAAATAATAATCTACGCTACGATCTGATGGCTATACCTTCCGCAGTATATTACGAGAATACGATTTTTACTGCTATCCATATTACCGAGTCAGTATATTCTCTCAGGGCTGCACTGTCCCTTCTTTGTGTCAGTCATCGAGAACCCTACATCTAAATTACACTTCATTGCCATGTGAGCTAAACAGTAACGTGTACGACGTATTAACTATATTTGTGGTTGAAATTTACCCACCGGTTTCTACATGAAGAAAACTTAAAAATAGCTTATAAACAGCTAATAGGTTTAACATTCGACAGTGCTCCAAGATATTAACGGTACTTCCTTAAGTGACAGGAAAAGATAATATTTTTGCTACAAATCCATGTCGACTCAGTATGACACTACACAACCAGAACGTGTTTACGACTTTTCTTTTTCACCGACGGCAGAAGATAAAAGCATGAACCAACGATAGGACATACCGTATGTATGTGTAATCGAAAAGGAGAGTGATAGGTGACACCATTCTATTTGTGAAACTAAGCTATAAAATTGAGAATACATCATTCCAGCAGTTGAACATTGGCAAAAACTCAGTGAGGATATCTCTCTCTACAAGTCAAGCATTTTCGGAACTTTCTGAAGTTGCATTACATATTGAAAAAATGTACTGGAATGGCTCTTGCCTCTTGGTGGGTATAGTCTATATACCTCGCTTCTGAAACAGAGCGTTCGCTTCATTCAAAGCTTCTAATGCTCCCCAAGAACTTGTTCTCGAAACACAAAATCCAACACTATAACGCCTGAATCAAAATTATAGAATCCTTTACTCAAGAACTCAATAAACTAATTCGTTTCGATACTTCAACTACTCCAGAGAATACGGAAGTCATTATTATGCAATGGTCCACCACAGTTAAGCTGATTTTTGTTAGCAAACCCTGCGATCAACGTTGGGCAGCAACCTCGATAACTGCAGAGAACAACGTTGTACTGGAACGTCGATATCAATGGTTAAACAAGATCTGCAATGAAAATTTTCAGTAATTTGAATCTATGTAAGACGAAATAATCATGTTTTAGCACTGACAAATATGCAGCGGAGTCTTGATTGTTGAAAACGTCCGTGCAGTTAATAAACTCCCAAGTGATCTAACAGTTAACATAACTCAGAGATAGTGCTTTAATTTCCTTAAGCAACAGGGAAGTAAGAATCTCATATTATGGTGCCAAGTCAACTCTGTATAACTCTACACAGTTGTAACCAGTTTCTAACGTGTTTTCTTCTTCGCAGACGGAAGATAAGTCTAGCAGTATAACCCTGCAGCGATCATAGGCAATATGTAAGTGTAATCGACGAAACAGGATGGTCGTTTACACTGTTTTCACTGTGAAAGTAAAAATTAATGTAACTAGAGACCGCTCCGAGTCCCACCACAACAACCACAGATAAATTTTACTAACAGTCCGATTATATTATTGGAGAAGGCGATAACAATATAGACTATTACGGTCGAAAACAAAAATAAAAAATATTTTGTAGCGGAGGCGTTGTGCAGCTTTAATTAACGTTAACAACAGTATTGTGCAATAGACAGCTACGACGGTACGTTTCATTAGGGACCATCGAATTTGGTCTAAAATCAGACCATCATCGATCCCGAAAACCGTCTCAGCTATGCTTTCACGTATGTTGCAATAGCAGTTATCAAACGTAGATAGCTCGACCATTGGTATTATCTGTATAGACATTACATTGGTAAAAATGTCTATGAAGTTAAATGGACATAATGGACATGACAAGTTAATGTCAATGACGGAACACTGTACATCCGGAATTGCTATTCCTATTACGCAAGTTCATAGCTGAGATCGTTTTTAGGCTTGATGATGGTCTGATCCTCGACCGAAACATACATTCTCTCATAAAATGTACCGTTATAGCTGTGATTGCATAATGCAGTTCTTTCGAAGAGCATATAAAATGAAAGTAACGTCACTGCTGCAGAAACTGACAGGGCAGAAACAACATGTAAAAGCTTATAAAGCTAAGATCAATATAACGAAAAAATCGAATAATATCTTACACAAATTCCACTAGAATAAACTCAACGAAAATATAACGAAAACACAAAATTTGATTCCAATAATTCGCTTAATCTACACAGATTAAACGAAGACAAGAATACCAATCACACATCCACAAAATAACAACAGAATAGAAAAATAACATGCACAAATTCTTCCAGAATGAACCAAAAGAAAATGTACGCTGCACCTATATAGCCCTAACAAAGACAGCAATACCACACACATCCACATAAAACGACATAATCGATAAATAACACACTGGAACTATTCCATAATAAACCAAAAAATTGTAAACCCACCAAAAAAACAAAAAAAAGAAAAGACGCACAAGAAAACTCCATATAACTACGACTTTATCGAAAAATAACACACACAAATTCCTCAAGAATAAACAGAACGAAAATAAATTCAAAAATTTGGTATCACACTACAAACGAACGTTAACAGGTCAAAAAGTACCATAGAACAAAACGAATCATACATCAAAAGCGCGAGACACTGGCAACAACAATAAGAACCCTACAAAACAATCGATTTCATATACGCTCCCCTTCAGCGGCGTCATTTTCGAAAAAAAGCAGCCAACTATTAATAAGTTAAAAAATTATGACTAACATTACTACTCGTTCCTCTCAGGACAACTTCTACAATGTACTTAGGTTTACGGCTAACAGCACCGTAGACAATTCTCCCATATCACAAAAATAGCTAAAGAATTGCAACAATCAACATGATAAAAATTATAATTAATCACTTCACTCACAAAAATTTATCTTCTGCTCTTAAGGCACTGCCTAACCTCACCATCGTATATCGTGCGAAATACAGAAAAAAACAGTTAAATATATGTCAGAAAAAAAGAAACATTAGTCGCTAATAGTTTCTCCATTGATAATATAACCTGTGGCCTCAAGTTACCCCCTCCCCCCAATAAACAACACCATCGTATATCACGACACATTTGCAATAAACAGCATATTTTACAAACTTTATAAATTACATTAGTAACTAACACAAACACAGATAGCATTTAATAACAGACCGCTTACACGCTCTGCAACGTAAAGTCATGACGTCAAGAGGACGTCATGGGTGAAACCACACGGATAGAATCTCATAGAGCACTTGACAAAGTTGTCACTGTTGAACTAAGCTGTTAATTTGAGCATACGTGATGAAAGCACATAAACTCAAAAAATTAAGTGTAGAGGTCTAACTCTACAAGTAACCACCTGACGTTTGAAACCCCATAAAAAATTAAAACGAAATGCTATTTCACGTTGTTACTGTTAAGAACTTCATATTCCGTAATCACACCACACTCCTCCACATGCTTCAATTTTCGAGTACTTCTCCACTAATACACATTCATTTATTAGCTTTTAAGATATTCTTACTCGAGATGACTGTGTATACCCAATAAATATACAAAGGTAAATCAATAGCTCATACCTACTGCGGGTACGATGCAGCTGGCCTCTGAAGCCGGCGTTCGCTTCGCTGAGAGCTTCTAAAGCTCCTCAAGAACTTTAAAATGTTTCGCTAGATGTGCTCGAAACACAAAATGCAAGACTGCAATACTTAATTCACAATTGAAGCTCCTTACACTCAATAACTCGCAGAACGAATTCGTATGGATACTTCGAGTACTCCAAACAATACGGAAGTAATTGCTACGCAACGGACCACAACGGTTTACGTAAGATGGCATTGTTGTTTACATACCCGAGATCCTCCCCTGGTAGCTGAGTGGTCAGCGCGACGAAAGTCATACCTAAAGACGCGAGTTCGATTCACGGCTGTGTCGGGAGATTTTCTCCGCTCAGGGACTGGGTGTTGCGTTGCCCTTATCATCGTTATTTCATCCCCATGGACACTCAAGTCGCCGAAGTGGCGTCAACTCAAGAGACTTGCACCAGGCGAATGGGAGGCCCTAGCCACACGGCATTTCCATTTTAACAGTAAACCGAAATCCCAGTAAAGCAATATCGTTTAGCAACGTGGATATAAATGTTAGACAACCACTGAAACAAAATATTATATAAGTCAATTGTACATTTCAACTTTTCATAAAATAGCATCGAAGCATAACGACGTCGAATGCTGATGGCCTCGATCCCGCTTTTAGTCATGTGTTGAAATGTTATGTCACGCGTAAAAATTGATTCCTTCAGCGCATGTGACTTCCACCAGATTCGACGTCCGTTTGTGTGATTCCACTAATTGTTTCCTAGTCAAGTGATTTTCTATATTGAAACCTGGTTGTCAAGGGAAGGCCGTAATCATTTACTATTGGTTGCCTTTAACAGTTACACAAATTTATTATTAAAGAAGTAGTTCCAGACTCAACAATAAATTAAAAAATACCACGCTTCATTGATGAAGGCATAAACGACAGTGTAAATAAGTGTTTTCAGTGCGTTACAATTTAGCAAATCACCATAAAATCCTGATATTAATAACGTTTAAAAAGAAAAAAACAGGGCACTGTGATCATGACTGAAGGCCTTACACTCCAAGAAAGACAGTAAATTAAGAATGTTTAAGAACTCGCTGCAATTACAACTTACAGGTATTGAAATATTAAAAGTAAGAGCCCACAAACACAGTAGAAGGTATCAGACGCCACGAATGGCAGAAAATATGGTTTTAAGGCTTACTGCTAAAACAGAAATATCGAATTAATTTTTCAGAGTAAATGACCACAATCATGACTGAAGGCCTTACACGCCAGGGACGGCAATTATATAAAAAATTTAGAAACCTAGTGTAAAACAGCAAATAAAAGCAAAGGTTAATTAAAAGAAACAAGCAATTGACCACGAAACAGGTGAAATAATATGATGGTAATCTTGTAACACAACCCTTACACTGATACAGAATGGCCTGCAACGGAGGGTGGAAACCTACAAACAGCACCAACGCGAGCACCAGCACGGCTCATATACCCTTCGATTAATCTCCTCATCGCGAAAATGGAAGACTTGCCAATGGGACGGATCACATGTCTCATACATATTTTTATTGGCCTCGTCCATGTTTTTACTACTTTCTCAATATCAATTATAAATTGAACGAGTGTCCTTTTTATACAGGGTGGTCCATTGATAGTGTCTGGGCCAAATATGTCAGAAAATAAGCATCAAACGAAGAAAACTACAAAGAACGAAACTCGTTTAGCTTGAGGGGGGAAACCAGAGGGCGCTATGGTCGGTCCGCTAGATGGCGCTGCCATAGGTCAAACGGATATCAACTGCGTTCTTTAAATAGGAACCCCCATTTTTATTACATATTCGTGAAGTACGTAAAGAAGTATGAATGTTTTAGTTGGACCACTTTTTTCGCTTTGTGATAGATGGCGCTGTAATAGTCACAAACGAATAAGTACGTGGTATCACGTAACATTCCGCCAGTGCGGACGGTATTTGCTTCGTGATACACTCCTGGAAATTGAAATAAGAACACCGTGAATTCATTGTCCCAGGAAGGGGAAACTTTATTGACACATTCCTGGGGTCAGATACATCACATGATCACACTGACAGAACCACAGGCACATAGACACAGGCAACAGAGCATGCACAATGTCGGCACTAATACAGTGTATATCCACCTTTCGCAGCAATGCAGGCTGCTATTCTCCCATGGAGACGATCGTAGAGATGCTGGATGTAGTCTTGTGGAACGGCTTGCCATGCCATTTCCACCTGGCGCCTCAGTTGGACCAGCGTTCGTGCTGGACGTGCAGACCGCGTGAGACGACGCTTCATCCAGTCCCAAACATGCTCAATGGGGGACAGATCCGGAGATCTTGCTGGCCAGGGTAGTTGACTTACACCTTCTAGAGCACGTTGGGTGGCACGGGATACATGCGGACGTGCATTGTCCTGTTGGAACAGCAAGTTCCATTGCCGGTCTAGGAATGGTAGAACGGTGGGTTCGATGACGGTTTGGATGTACCGTGCACTATTCAGTGTCCCCTCGACGATCACCAGTGGTGTACGGCCAGTGTAGGAGATCGCTCCCCGCACCATGATGCCGGGTGTTAGCCCTGTGTGCCTCGGTCGTATGCAGTCCCGATTGTGGCGCTCACCTGCACGGCGCCAAACACGCATACGACCATCACTGGCACCAAGGCAGAAGCGACTCTCATCGCTGAAGACGACACGTCTCCATTCATCCCTCCATTCACGCCTGTCGCGACACCACTGGAGGCGGGCTGCACGATGTTGGGGCGTGAGCGGAAGACGGCCTAACGGTGTGCTGGACCGTAGCCCAGCTTCATGGAGACGGTTGCGAATGGTCCTCGCCGATACCCCAGGAGCAACAGTGTCCGTAATTTGCTGGCAAGTGGCGGTGCGGTCCCCTAAGGCACTGCGTAGGACCCTACGGTCTTGGCGTGCATCCGTGCGTCGCTGCGGTCCGGTCCCAGGTCGACGGGCACGTGCACCTTACGCCGACCACTGGCGACAACATCGATGTACTGTGGAGACCTCACGCCCCACGTGTTGAGCAATTCGGCGGTACGTCCACCCGGCCTCCCGCATGCCCACTATACGCCCTCGCTCAAAGTCCGTCAACTGCACATACGGTTCACGTCCACGCTGTCGCGGCATGCTACCAGTGTTAAAGACTGCGATGGAGCTCCGTATGCCACGGCAAACTGGCTGACACTGACGGCGGCGGTGCACAAATGCTGCGCAGCTAGCGCCATTCGACGGCCAACACCGCGGTTCCTGGTGTGTCCGCTGTGCCGTGCGTGTGATCATTGCTTGTACAGCCCTCTCGTCGTGTCCGGAGCAAGTATGGTGGGTCTGACACACCGGTGTCAATGTGTTCTTTTTTCCATTTCCAGGAGTGTAGATTACCCGTGTTAAAATGGACCGTTTACCAACTGTGGAAAACGTCGATATAGCGTCGATGTATGGCTATTGTGATCAAAATGTCCAATGAGCGTGTGCTATGTATGCTGCTCGGTATCCTGGACGACATCCTCCAAGTGTCCGGACCATTCGCCAGATAGTTGCGTTATTTAAGGTAACAGGAAGTGTTCAGCCACATGTGTAACGTCAACTACGACCTGCAACAAATTATGAAGCCCAAGTAGGTGTTTTAGCTGCTGTCGCCGCCTAACCGCACATTAGTAGCAGAGAAACTGCGCGAGAATCGGGACTCTCAAGAACGTCGGTGTTGAGAATGCTACATCAACATTGATTGCGCCCGTACCATATTTCTATGCACCAGGAATTGCATAGCGACGACTTTGAACGTCGTGTACAGTTCTGCCACTGGGCACAAGAGAAGATATTACGGGACGATGACAGATTTTTTGTACTCGTTCTATTTAGCGATGAAGCGTCATTAACCAACAGCGGTAACGTAAACCGGCATTATATGCACTATTAGGCAACGGAAAATCCACTATGGCTGCGACAAGTGGAACATCAGCGACCTTGGCGGGTTAATGTATGGTGTGGCTTTATGGGAGGAAGGATAATTGGCCCCCATTTTATCGATGGCAATCTGAATGGTGCAATGTATGCTGATTTCCTACGTAATGATCTACCCATGTTACTGCAAGATGTTTCACAGCATGACAGAATGGCGATGTACTTGCAACATGATGGATGTCCGGCACAATCTCGCGTGCGATTGAAACGGTATTGAAAAGCGTATTTCATGACAGGTGGATTCGTTGTCGAAGCACCATACCATGGCGCGCACGTTCACCGGATCTGACGTCCCCGGATTTCTTTCTGTGGGAAACGTAGAAGGATATTTGCTATCGTGATCCACCGACAACACCTGACAACATGCGTCAGCGCATTGTCCATGCATGTGCGAACATTACGGAAGGCGAGCTACTCGCTGTTGAGAGGAATGTCGTTACACGTATTGCCAAATGCATTGAGGTTGACGGGCATCATTTTGAGCATTTATTGCATTACTGTGGTGTTTACAGGTAATCACGCTGTGACAGCATGCGTTCTCAGAAATGATAAGTTCACAAGGGTACATGTATTACATTGGAACAACCGAAATAAATTGTCCAAACGTACCTACATTCTGTATTTTAATTTAAATAACTTACCTGTTACCAACTATTCGCCTAAAATTGTGAGCCATATGTTTGTGACTATTACAGCGCCATCTATCACAAAGCGAAAACAGGGGTCCAACAAAAAAATTCATATTTCATTACGTACTACACGAATATGTAATAAAACTGGTGGTTCCTAATTTAAAAAACGCAGCTGATATCCGTTTGACCTATGGCAGAGTCATTTAGCAGGCCAACCATAGGGCCATCCGGATTCCCCCTTCAAGTTTCGTTCTTTGTAGTTTTTTCGTTTGACACTTATTTCATAAGATATTTGGCCCGGTCACAATCAGTGGACCACCATGTATATTTTAAGTGAAGTTCTCCTAAAAAGAATCATTTTAAAAGGCGAACTTCAAAATAAGCTAGGCAGGGTTTGAGAACAGAGGCCCAACATGCTGCCTTGAAAGGTACTCTTCCGTTCTGGAACTTTTCCTTGAATTCCCAGGCGGAAGGATACTAGCCGGAAGGTAAGATGCTGCATAGATTCTCCGTAAGGTCATCAACGCGATGTCGAGGCAGGTGTGGAGGCAGTGGAGGGAGGAAGTCTCCTTGTCACCGAGTCCTGCCTGCTGTTTCGACGTCCTAGGCTACCAACTTCAAGTCAAGCTAGATCAGATCACAGCTGGAGCTTTTCGCAGCAGCTGGCGTCATACAAAATTACCCACGGAGATGATGCAAATCGTAACTATAGGTACCTGTCGTTAGATAAGATTAGAAAAGTCTACATTTCAACAACATTGGTTTGTAGCATTATGTTACAGTCTGTTAAGCAGAAAATCTCCAGCTCACTCTCCATTGCCACCATACGCCTACCGTCATATCACTCAGTTATCCTTTCAAAGCGGACATTCTACAATACGGTGCTGTGCAGTGGAGAGCTTCACTCTTATCACTATGAATGCATATTCACGTTGGAAAGCAACAAGTAATTTTTAACGTTATCAATGTTAGACGATCTGTTTCAAAAACTAATGAAATTATAAATAGTTTTATCATTTCAAATTTGTTCGGTGGTTCAGAAAGTAAGTATCGGTCTAGGCCACAGGGTTGTCACCGAGGTTTGTCAGAAGCATTTTTTTTTTTTTTTTACGTTTACCAGTTCTTTCAAGTTCGACAATGATTTCTGTTAATGCGATAAATGCGAGGTTAGTCTATTGCTTGTATTCCATGTTAAACTGCAGACCCACCTGTAACAGACTCGCTAAATCAATTAAAAGAATGGAGGAAGCAACACTACCAAACTACTACGGTGTTTGAACCAGCTTTCGTATTGATGATTCGAGTTTTACTATTACATTTATACATTACATCGATTATCCTTGAATACTTCAGTAATATTTTTAAATACATTTGAGTGATTAGCTGAGTATACACACCTTTCCCCTCAGAGCGAAGGTATAAAATTCCGCTAAACAAAATTCTCTTCTTTTTAGATTAAATAACACAATTCGATTATGTGTTAGATAATACTCTGGAAAGCATAAATAAAAATTTTATTCCTTATCTTCTTCTTTCTAAAAACATTAAATCTGTCGTACAAGACATACTGTTGTTGTTGTTATGGTTTTCAGTCCGAAGATTAATTTGATGCTGCTCTCTCCCCCCCCCCCCCCCCAACTCTCACATAGCTGTAAATCTACTGTAAATTGCATCCAGAAAAACCGGTTGTTGTCTCAGGTAGGGTCCTATCAACCAATCCCAGATATATCCTGGTATAAAACATGTGGATACTAAATACCTTATCTGTTGCGTAAAGGGACACGATTTTTACACTCCTGGAAATGGAAAAAAGAACACATTGACACCGGTGTGTCAGACCCACCATACTTGCTCCGGACACTGCGAGAGGGCTGTACAAGCAATGATCACACGCACGGCACAGCGGACACACCAGGAACCGCGGTGTTGGCCGTCGAATGGCGCTAGCTGCGCAGCATTTGTGCACCGCCGCCGTCAGTGTCAGCCAGTTTGCCGTGGCATACGGAGCTCCATCGCAGTCTTTAACACTGGTAGCATGCCGCGACAGCGTGGACGTGAACCGTATGTGCAGTTGACGGACTTCGAGCGAGGGCGTATAGTGGGCATGCGGGAGGCCGGGTGGACGTACCGCCGAATTACTCAACACGTGGGGCGTGAGGTCTCCACAGTACATCGATGTTGTCGCCAGTGGTCGGCGGAAGGTGCACGTGCCCGTCGACCTGGGACCGGACCGCAGCGACGCACGGATGCACGCCAAGACCGTAGGGTCCTACGCAGTGCCTTAGGGGACCGCACCGCCACTTGCCAGCAAATTAGGGACACTGTTGCTCCTGGGGTATCGGCGAGGACCATTCGCAACCGTCTCCATGAAGCTGGGCTACAGTCCCGCACACCGTTAGGCCGTCTTCCGCTCACGCCCCAACATCGTGCAGCCCGCCTCCAGTGGTGTCGCGACAGGCGTGAATGGAGGGACGAATGGAGACGTGTCGTCTTCGGCGATGAGAGTCGCTTCTGCCTTGGTGCCAATGATGGTCGTTTGCGTGTTTGGCGCCGTGCAGGTGAGCGCCACAATCAGGACTGCATACGACCGAGGCACACAGGGCCAACACCCGGCATCATGGTGTGGGGAGCAATCTCCTACACTGGCCGTACACCACTGGTGATCGTCGAGGGGACACTGAATAGTGCACGGTACATCCAAACCGTCATCGAACCCATCGTTCTACCATTCCTAGACCGGCAAGGGAACTTGCTGTTCCAACAGGACAATGCACGTCCGCATGTATCCCGTGCCACCCAACGTGCTCTAGAAGGTGTAAGTCAACTACCCTGGCCAGCAAGATCTCCGGATCTGTCCCCCATTGAGCATGTTTGGGACTGGATGAAGCGTCGTCTCACGCGGTCTGCACGTCCAGCACGAACGCTGGTCCAACTGAGGCGCCAGGTGGAAATGGCATGGCAAGCCGTTCCACAGGACTACATCCAGCATCTCTACGATCGTCTCCATGGGAGAATAGCAGCCTGCATTGCTGCGAAAGGTGGATATACACTGTACTAGTGCCGACATTGTGCATGCTCTGTTGCCTGTGTCTATGTGCCTGTGTTCTGTCAGTGTGATCATGTGATGTATCTGACCCCAGGAATGTGTCAATAAAGTTTCCCCTTCCTGGGACAATGAATTCACGGTGTTCTTATTTCAATTTCCAGGAGTGTATTTTCTCAGATGTCGGTGTCCGAAACATTATGTCATAGCTGCCAAAAGGCGGCAGTGTCTGACGACGCAATAAATGCATCAGTTTCTCTTTAAGGGGACCTGGACGTGCACGGGCTGCATTTTCATAGCTCGCTCTCAGTGCACATTACTCTTCATCTACAATGAATAACATTAACTCAAGCTGTATAAGGATATTTATTAAAATATCTCCTACAGTTTAAGAATTACAGTATTTTGCCTAATAGGTGTTTTTGTAATACACTTCCCATTCAGGTACCATTTTCTGGTCCATCGTCAGTCTAATAGCTTTCAGACTATGACAGACTGCTGTCAACATTCATAGGAACACATTATGCCTCTCGTTTTGTAGTTTGGAGTTTATATGAGGAAATAGGAAAACCCATATTACACCACATTATTATTCTGTCTAAAAAATACCGCTAAAATTATATACAGAATGACAAACATAGATCATTTCTGCGATGTATTACGCACAATACAAAGATGCTATCCCATTCTTCACTTGAGGGAAATTTGGTGAACATGGATGAAAACATTGAGAAGTTATATGTACCTAATGTTCTGAAAACGTAGTTTCGAGAAAATGAGAAAAGAATATTCACAGTGTTTTTGACGCACCGTATGCCTCTTTCAGAACATTCCAGCAGCATAATATTCCTGGCCATCTGCTTCTTTATCATCTGTAGACTTCTTCAGGGCCCTTTTCCTTACACTGGCTTCCACAGCTTCAACTACTCGCTGACGATCTATGGCAGTCAGAGCAGCTATCCTATTATTTGCTGGCTGGATGCCTAATTTGTCCATTACTTTTATCCTGATGGTTACACCATCTTTGAAACACATGACAGCATCCATCGCACTCATTTTGAGTACTGTCCATCCAACAAACACTGTTTTTGGCAATCGTTGCCACACGCAGATGTTGAAACTCTCATTAGGGTTTTGCGTACGGCCATGTAGGCATTTGCTGAGTAATTTTGTATCTGAAAGGTCCCTGCATATTGGCTTTATTGTTTCCATGACTGTGGCAGGCAAGAAATGTATATGGTGCTATTCCTTGCCTGTCGCATGAGCGTGGCTGGTTTGCAGACATTTGTTCAAAGAGCGTTTAAGACCAAATCAACAACTGAAAAGTTGATAAAAAATACATTTTTTGAAACGGGATAAAATTGTCTTTCAGATGCTGACAAGAATTGTTTTCGAAAATTACAGACATTTCAAGTACATGTCCACTTAACAATTAGACATATCAAGTACACTTTTTAAAAAATTAAAGAAAATACGACGCAACAAGAAGGAATTATACCAATGGCGCGGAAATCAGTAGATGTGATGTTCATGTACAGACAAATGAAGGAGTCCCATTTCAAAAACTGAATGGTTTATTCACGAGAAAGAGCTACACAAATTGAGCAAGTCTGTAAGAAAATTATCTATGTCTGGCGCTTATGCAAGTAGCTGTTCGGCTGGCATTGATTGATAGACTTGTTGCATGTTGTCCAGAGGGACATAGTGCCAAATTCGGTCCAATTGGTGCTATAGATGAGCAAAATTCAGAGTTGTTTGTAGGGCCCTGCCCATGTTGTTGTTGTTGTGGTCTTCAGTCCTGAGAGTGGTTTGATGCAGCTCTCCATGCTACTCTATCGTGTGCAAGCTTCTTCGACTCCCAGTACCTACTGCAGCGTACATCCTTCTGAATCTGCTTCGTGTATTCAACTCTTGGTCTCCCTCTACGATTTTTACCCTCCACGCTGCCCTCCAGTACTAAACTGGTGATCCCTTCATGCCTCAGAACATGTCCTACCAACCGATCCCTTCTTCTACTCAAGTTGTGCCACAAACTCCTCTTCTCCCCAATTCTATTCAATACCTCCTCATTAGTTATGTGATCAACCAATCTAATCTTCAGCATTCTTCTGTAGCACCACATTTCGGAGGCTTCTATTCTCTTCTTGTCTAAAATATGTTTCACTTCCATACATGGCTACACTCCATACAAATACTTTTAGAAACGACTTCCTGACACTTAAATCTATACTCGATGTTAACAAATTTCTCTTATTCAGAAACGCTTTCCATGCCATTGTCAGTCTACATTTTATATCCTCTCTACTTCGACCATCATCAGTTATTTTGCTCTCCAACTACCAAAACTCCTTTACTATTTTAAGTGTCTCATTTCCTAATCCTATTTCCTCAGCACCATCCGACTTAATTCGACTACATTCCATTATCCTCGTTTTGCTTTTGTTGATGTTCGTCTTACACCCTCCTTTCAAGAGACTATCCAATCCGTTCAACTGCTCTTCCAAGTCCTATGCTGCCTCTGACAGAATTACAATGTCATCGGCGAACATCGAAGTATTTATTTCTTCTCAATGGATTTTAATTCCTACTCCGCATTTTCCTTTTGTTTCCTATACTGCTTGTTCAATATACAGATTGAATAGCATCAGGGAGAGGCTACAACTCTGTCTCACTCCCTTCTCAACCACTGCTTCCCTTTCATGTCCCTCGACTCTTATAACTGACACCTGGTTTCTGTACAAATTGTAGATAGCCTTTCGCTCCCTGTATTTTACCTCTGCCACCATCAGAATTTGAAAGAGAGTATTCCAATCAACATTGTCAAAAGCTTTCTCTAAATATACAAACGCTAGAAACGTATATTTGCCTTCCCTTCATCTTTCTTCTAAGATAAGTTGTAAGGTCAGTATTGCCTCACGTGTTCCAGTATTTCTACGGAATCCAAACTGATCTTCCCCGACGGTGGCTTCTACCAGTTTTCCATTCGTCTGTAAAGAATTCGCGTTAGTATTTTGCAGCTGTGGCTTATTAAACTGATAGTTCGGTAATTTTCACAATTGTCAACACCTGCTTTCTTTGGGATTGGAATTAATATATTCTTCTTGAAGTCTGAGAGAATTTCGCCTGTCTCACACATCTTCCTCACCAGATGGTATAGTTTTGTCTGGACTGGCTCTTCCAAGGCTATCTGTAGTTCTAATGGAATGTTGTCTACTCCAGTGGCCTTGTTTCGACTTAGGTCTTTCAGTGCTCTGTCAAACTCTTCACGCAGTAGCGTATCTTACATTTCATCTTCACCTGCATCCTCTTCCATTTCCATAATATTGTCATCAAGAACATCGGCCCTGTATAGACCCTCTATATACTCTGTCCACCTTTCCGCTTTCCCTTCTTCGCTTATAACTGGGTTTCCATCTGAGCTCTTGATATTCATGCAAGTGGTTCCCTTTTCTTCAAAAGTTCAAAAGCTACCCCATCTATCTTACCCCTAGGGAGATAAGCCTCTACATCCTTACATTTGTTCTCTAGCCATCCCTGCTTAGCCATTTCGCACTTCCTGTCGATCTCATTTCTGAGAGGTTTGTATTCCTTTTTGCCTTCTTTTGTACTGCATTTCCATATTTCCTCCTTTCATCGATTAAATTCAGTATCTCTTCTGTTACCCAAGGATTTCTACTAGTCCTCGTCTTTTTACCTACTTGATAGTCTGCTGCCTTCACTATTTCATCGCTCAAAGCTGCCCATTCTTCTCCTACTGTATTTCTTTACCCCATTCCTGTCAACTGTTCCCTTATGCCCTCCCTGAAACACTGTACAACCTCTGGTTCTTTATCCAGATCCCATCTCCTTAAGTTCCCACCTTTTTGCAGTTTCTTCAGTCTTAATCTACAGTCCATAACCAATAGATTGTGGTCAGAGTCCACATCTGCCCCTGGAAATGTCATACAATTTAAAACCTGGTTCCTAAATCTCTCTCTTACCATTATACACTCCTGGAAATTGAAATAAGAACACCGTGAATTCATTGTCCCAGGAAGGGGAAACTTTATTGACACATTCCTGGGGTCAGATACATCACATGATCACACTGACAGAACCACAGGCACATAGACACAGGCAACAGAGCATGCACAATGTCGGCACTAGTACAGTGTATATCCACCTTTCGCAGCAATGCAGGCTGCTATTCTCCCATGGAGACGATCGTAGAGATGCTGGATGTAGTCCTGTGGAACGGCTTGCCATGCCATTTCCACCTGGCGCCTCAGTTGGACCAGCGTTCGTGCTGGACGTGCAGACCGCGTGAGACGACGCTTCATCCAGTCCCAAACATGCTCAATGGGGGACAGATCCGGAGATCTTGCTGGCCAGGGTAGTTGACTTACACCTTCTAGAGCACGTTGGGTGGCACGGGATACATGCGGACGTGCATTGTCCTGTTGGAACAGCAAGTTCCCTTGCCGGTCTAGGAATGGTAGAACGATGGGTTCGATGACGGTTTGGATGTACCGTGCACTATTCAGTGTCCCCTCGACGATCACCAGTGGTGTACGGCCTGTGTAGGAGATCGCTCCCCACACCATGATGCCGGGTGTTGGCCCTGTGTGCCTCGGTCGTATGCAGTCCTGATTGTGGCGCTCACCTGCACGGCGCCAAACACGCATACGACCATCACTGGCACCAAGGCAGAAGCGACTCTCATCGCTGAAGACGACACGTCTCCATTCGTCCCTCCATTCACGCCTGTCGCGACACCACTGGAGGCGGGCTGCACGATGTTGGGGCGTGAGCGGAAGACGGCCTTACGGTGTGCGGGACCGCAGCCCAGCTTCATGGAGACGGTTGCGAATGGTCCTCGCCGATGCCCCAGGAGCAACAGTGTCCCTAATTTGCTGGGAAGTGGCGGTGCGGTCCCCTACGGCACTGCGTAGGATCCTACGGTCTTGGCGTGCATCCGTGCGTCGCTGCGGTCCGGTCCCAGGTCGACGGGCACGTGCACCTTCCGCCGACCACTGGCGACAACATCGATGTACTGTGGAGACCTCACGCCCCACGTGTTGAGCAATTCGGCGGTACGTCCACCCGGCCTCCCGCATGCCCACTACACGCCCTCGCTCAAAGTCCGTCAACTGCACATACGGTTCACGTCCACGCTGGCGCGGCATGCTACCAGTGTTAAAGACTGCGATGGAGCTCCGTATGCCACGGCAAACTGGCTGACACTGACGGCGGCGGTGCACAAATGCTGCGCAGCTAGCGCCATTCGACGGCCAACACCGCGGTTCCTGGTGTGTCCGCTGTGCCGTGCGTGTGATCATTGCTTGTACAGCCCTCTCGCAGTGTCCGGAGCAAGTATGGTGGGTCTGACACACCGGTATCAATGTGTTCATTTTTCCATTTCCAGGAGTGTATAATCTATCTGAAACCTTCCAGTATCTTCTGGGTTCTTCCATGTATACAGCCTTCTTTCATGATTCTTGAACCAAGTGTTAGCTATGATTAAGTTATGCTCTGTGCAAAATTCTACCAGACGGCTTCCTCTTTCATTTCTTAGCCCTAATCCCTATTCACCTACTACGTTTCCTTCTCTTCCTTTTCCTGCTCTCGAATTCCAGTCGCCCATGACTATTAAAATTTCGTCTCCCTTAACTAATTGAATAATTTCTTTCACCTCATCATATATTTCATCACTTTCTTCATCATCTGCAGAGCTGGTTGGCATATAAACTTGTACTACTGTAGTAGGCGTGGGCTTCGTGTCTATCTTGGCCACAATAATGGGTTCACTATGCTGTTTGTAGTAGCTTACCCGCACTCCTATTTTTTATTCATTATTGAACCTACTCCTGCATTACCCCTATTGGAATTTGTATTTGTAACCCTGTATTCACATGACCAAAAGTCTTGTTCCTCATGCCACCGAACTTCACTAATTCCCACTATATCTAACTTTAACCTATCCATTTCACTTTCTAAATTTTATAACCCACCTGACCGATTAAGGGATCTGACATTCAACCCTCCGATCCGTTGAACGCCAGTTTTCTTTCTACCGCCCATAGAGCACCAAATGTTCTCAATAGCGGAGAGATCTGAAGACCTTTCTAACCAAGGTAGAGTATAACAATCACGAAGACAGTTAGTAGATAACCTTCCAGTGTGCGGGTGGACATTATCTTGCTGAAATGCAAGTCCAAGATGCCTTGCCATGGAGGGCAAAAAATATCGTCAACGTACCGCTCTGCTGTAAGGGTGCAGCGGATTACAACGGAAGTGGCCTTGCTATGAAATGAAACATTAATGGTCTATCTAGTTGTTGTGTAAAACCGGTTTCCCTATAATATAGTGATCTGGAACTATGAAATGAAACAGTCACATTGGTAGCCCACTTTTATCTGGGGCGTCTTGAGATACATCGTGGCTGGTCATCGGGGCTCAGCTAGGAGCCAGAATCATCACTGAAGACAATTCTGCTCCAGCCAACGCTCTCCCAGGCCAGATGTACCCAGCCCACTGCGAACCATCTTCTGGTTGTACATACGTCGATGGTAGTCGGCTTAAGGGGCGCCAAGAAGTCAGACATTCGTCTCTCTAGGTCATCTGTACTTATAAACGCTGTGTTCGGCGATGGTCCGCTCATTTTTGTCTGCATCGTTGAATAGCTGCGTGGTTTCCTATTCATATGTCGATCGATTGGCCAATTACTCCAACCAGCTTCTTTGAACTCAACTACATTTCTTCTTTCAAATACTGTCATCTGCTGACATTGTCCACGAGCCTGTTTGCAAGGCATAGTTACTGTCAAACTGAGTACATGGAATGAAATCCTCAAATACTTTATGCGCTGGTATCAACATGACCCCTGTTTACTATTCTTGCCAGGTGTGTGGTGACATTGTGCTCCAGCGGTCACACATACATTCATCGGTCGCCGAAGCTTGCAGTTCTTCATTTTCCGTCGATACCTCTGTGAACAACCATTTGTGACCAATTTGAGTCGTTTTCGTGTCTTAGACTGTATATTAGATGTTAAGAACGAATGAGAAGCGGAATTCTTATGCGAGGGCAGTTCAATAAGTAATGCAACACATTTTTTTTCTGAAACAGGGGTTGTTTTATTCAGCATTGAAATACACCAGGTTATTCCCCGATCTTTTAGCTACACAACACTATTTTTCAACGTAATCTCGATTCAATGCTACGGCCTTACACCACCGTGAAATGAGGGCCTGTATGCCTGCACGGTACCATTCCACTGGCCGATGTCGGAGTCAACGTCGTACAGCATCAATAACTTCTTCATCATCCGCGTAGTGCCTCCCACGGATTGCGTCCTTCATTGGGCCAAACATATGGAAATCCGACGGTGCGAGATCGGGGCTGTAGGGTGCATGAGGAAGAACAGTCCACTGAAGTTTTGTGAGATCCTCTCGGGTACGAAGACTTGTGTGAGGTCTTGCGTTGTCATGAAGAAGGCGAAGTTCGTTCAGATTTTTGCGCCTACGAACACGCTGAAGTCGTTTCTTCAATTTCTGAAGAGTATCACAATACACTTCAGAGTTGATCGTTTGACCATGGGGAAGGACATCGAACAGAATTACCCCTACAGCGTCCCAGAAGACTGTAACCATGACTTTACCGGCTGAGGTATGGCTTTAAACTTTTTCTTGGTAGGGGAGTGGGTGTGGCGCCACTCCATTGATTGTCGTTTTGTTTCAGGTTCGAAGTGATGAACCCATGTTTCATCGCCTGTAACAATCTTTGACAAGCAATTGTCACCCTCACCCACATGACGAGCAAGCAATTCCGCATAGATGGTTCTCCTTTGCTCTTTATGGTGTTCGGTTAGACAACGAGGACCCAGCGGGAACAAACCTTTGAATATCCCAACTGGTGAACAATTGTGACAGTACTACCAACAGAGATGTCAAGTTGAGCACTGAGTTGTTTGATGGTGATCCGTCAATCATCTCGAACGAGTGTGTTCGCACGTTCCGCCATTGCAGGAGTCACAGCTGTGCACGGCCGGCCCGCACGCGGGAGATCAGACAGTCTTGCTTGACCTTGCAGCGATGATGACACACGCTTTGCCCAACGACTCACCGTGCTTTTGTCCACTGCCAGATCACCGTAGACATTCTGCAAGCGCCTATGAATATCTTAGATGCCCTGATTTACCGCCAAAAGAAACTCGATCACTGCCCGTTGTTTGCAACGCACATCCATTACAGACGCCATTTTAACAGCTCCGTACAGCGCTGCCACCTGTCGGATGTCAACGAAACTATACGAGACGAAGCGGGAATGTTTGAAAATATTCCACAAGAAACTTCCGGTTTTGTCAACCAAAATTGGCCGAGAAAAAAAATGTGTTGCATTACTTGTTGAACTGCCCTCGTAATAAACGTTTAGAATCAGAAATGTGTGCTAGTTACCATCTACGACTCACTGAAAATGGTTATTTTAAAGCATTCAATTAGGCTCGTTTTCAGTCGTATTACAATGATCATGTCATCGTTGTGTACATGAAATACCTTTATGACGACCTGAACTCTGATGAGGACACTGATAATAATGTGTCTGAATTTTGGTGTAGGAACAGCTGCCGTTCTCCGTCAAATAATGAAACCAGATACGTTAGTGGTATTGGACGTTGAAGTTTGGATCAAAGTAGACTTTCTAACTCATATCAACAGTAGTCCATTGGGTGCAGGTTGGACATTGGGCAGGCCAATCGATTTCTGCCATGGTACATAAAACTGCTAAAAACACAAGACATAGTAGAAAACATTGGATATCAAAGGAGACATTGGACATATTTGATTAAACAAAAAAATATAAAAATTCAGAAAATGAAGTGAGCAAAAGTGAATAAGGACGTCTAAGGAATGAGACGGACAGAATGTGTAAAATGGATAGGTTGGAATGTCTAGAGAACAAATGCAAGCCCATAGAAACATGTGTAACTAGGGGAAAGGTAGATACTGCCTAAAAGAAAATCAAAGAGAGCTTTGAATATAAGAAAACCAGCTGCATGAAATCGAGAGCTCAGATAGGAAGGCAAGAAAGGGAAACCGGAAAGGTGGAAGGAGTATATAGACATCTACACGTACATGCATACTTTGCCAATCACATTTAAGTGCCTGGCAGAGGGTTCAACGAACCACATTCACAATTCACTATTATTCCAATCTCGTATAGCGCGGGGAAAGAATGAATACCTATATCTTTCCGTACAAGCTCGGACTTCCCTTATTTTATTGTGGTGATCGTTCCTCCCGATGTAGGTCTGTGTCAACAAAATATTTTTGCAATTGGAGGAGAAAGTTGGTGATTGGAATTTCGTGAGAAGGTTCCGTCGGAACGAAAAACGCTTTTCTTTTAATGATTTCCAGGTTATCCCTGTATCATTTCTGTGACACTTTCTCCCACATTTTGCTATAATAGAAAACGTGCTGCCTTCCTTTGAACATTTTCAATGTACTCCGTCAGTCCTATCTGGTAAGGATCCCATACCATGTAGCAGTATTCTGAGAGAGGACGGACAAGTGTAAGGTAGGCAGTCTCCTTAGTAGGGCTGTGTCTTTCCAATGAAACGCAGTCTTTGGTTAGCCTTCCCCACATTTTCTATGTGTTCTTTCCAATTTAAGATGTTCGTAATTGTAATTCCTAGGCTTTTAGATTATACTGATTTATAGTGAAACCGAAGTTTAACGAGTTCCTTTTAGCACTCATGTGGATGACCTCACACTTTTCGTTATTTAGGGTCAACTGCCACTTTTCGTACCATTGAGATATTTTTTCTTCTAAATCGTTTTGCACTTTGCTTTTGTCTTCTGATGACTTTATTAGTCGATAAACGACAGCGTCATCTGCAAACAACAAAAGACATCTTCTCAGATGGTCTCCCAAATCGTTTATATAGATAAGGAACAGCAAAGGGCCTATAATACTACCATGGGGAACGCCAGAAATTACTTCTGTTTTCTCGTTGACGTTCCATCAGTTAATACCAACTGTGACCTCTCTGACAGGAAATCACAAATCCAGTTACATAACTGACACGATATTCCATAAGCACGCAGTGTCACTACGAATGGCTTGTGTGGTACAGTGTCAAAAGCCTTAAGGAAATCCAGAAATACGGAATCGATCTGAAATCCCTTGTCAATAGCACTCAGCACTTCATGTGAATAAAGAGCTAGTAGTATTTCACAGGAAAGATGTTTCCTAAGCACATGCTGACTGTGTGTTACTAAATCGTTTAGTTCGAAGTAATTCATAATGTTCGAACACAATATATGTTCTAAAATCCTGCTGCATATCGACGTTAACCTAATGAGCCTGTAACTTAGTGGATTACTCCTACTACCTTTCTTGATTATTGATGTGACCTGTGCAACTTTCCAGTCTTTGGGTACGGATCTTTCGTCGAGCTAACGGTTGTATATGATTGTTAGGTATGGAGCTAATAGATCAGCATACTCCGAAAGGAACATAACTGGTATACAGGCTGGGCCAGAAGACTTGCTTTTATTAAGTGATTTAAGTTGCTCCACTACTCCGAGAATATTTACTTCTACGTTACTCATGTTGGCAGCTGTTCTCGATTCGAATTCTGGAATATTTACTTTGCATTCTTTTGTGAACTTATTTCAGAAGGCTGTGTATAGTAACTCTGTTTGGCAGCACTGACTTCGACAGTATCTCCATTTGCTATCGCTCAGAGAAGGCATTGATTATTTCTTGCCGCTAACATACTTCACATCTGACCAGAATCTCTTTGGATTTTCTGCCAGGTTTCGAGACAAAGTTTCGTTGTGGAAACTGTAATTGGCATCTCGCATTGAAGTCCACGCTAAATTTCGAGCTTCTGTAACAGATCACCAATCTTGGAGATTTTGCGCCTTTTTAAATTTGCCATGTTTCTTTCGTTGTTTGTGCAATAGTGTTCTAACCCGTTTAGGGTACCAAGGAGGATCAGCTCCATCGTTTGTTAATTTATTTGGTATAAACCTTTCAATTGCTGCCGATGCTATTTTTTGAATTTAAGCCAGATGTGGTCTCCACTTATATTATTAATTTGGAATGAGTGGAGATTGTCTCTCAGGAAGGCGTCGAGTGAATTTTTACCTGCTTTCTTGAATAGATAAATTTTTCGCTTATTTTTCGAGAATTTGGGGATTGAATTTTCAGTTTCGCTACGACAACCCTGTGTTCAGTAATCTCTGAATCGGTTTTGATGCTCGTTATTAACTCAGGATTATTTGTTGCTAAGAGGTCAAGTGTGTGTTCACAACTATTAACCTGGTGTCATGAACTAACTGCTCGAAATAATTTTCAGAAAATGAGTTTAGGACAATTTCGGATGATATTTTATGCGTACCCCTGGAATAAAACTCGTATTTTCCACAAACACATTGAGGGTAGATTAAAGTCACAACGAACTATTATCGTATGAGTCGGGTAAGTGTTTGAAGTCAAATTCAAGTTTTCTTTGAACCTTTCAGCGACTGTATAATCTGAATTGGGAGGTCGCTAAAAGGATCCAGTTATTATTTTATTCGGGTTGCCAACGATGACCTCTTCCCAAACTAACTCACAGGAAGGATCCGCCCAGTCCATGCCACCTGTGTGGCCGCCTCCTGCTTATAGAGGACACCTGACCTCTTTAGCAGAACCCGAAACCCAACCACACTTTGGCGCAAGTCGTGGAATCTGCAGCCTACACGGTCGCAGAACCGTCGGAGCCTCTGATTCAGACCCTCCACTCGGCTCTGTACCAGAAGTCTGCAATCGGTTCTGTCGACTATGCTGCAAACTGTCACCTCTGCTTTCATCTTGCAAGCAAGACTGTCAGCCTTTACCACTGCTGTTAGCCGCTCGAAACCAGAGAGACTCTCTTCTGATCCAAAGTGACACACATCATTGGTAGCGACGTGAGCAACCACCTGCAGTTGGCTGCACCCTGTGCTCATCATGGCATCTGCGAGGACCCTTTCCACATCTGGAATGACTCCACCCGGTATGCACATGGAGTGCACATTGGTTTTCTTATCCTCCTTGTCAGCCAAGTCCCTGAGCGGCCCCATAAGGCGCCTAACGTTCGAGCTAACAACTACCAATAATCCCACCCTCTGCGACTGCCTGGATCTTGCAGCCTGAGTGGTTTCCTGTGATACAGGACAGGCGACAGCATCTGGCTCAACGACAGTGTAAGCCACAGACAGCACCTGGAACCTGTTTGTCAGACAGACTGGGGAGGCCTTACGTGCGGCCGCCTGGGAAGTCTTTCTCCGCCTGCTACGTCCTGGGGCGACCTCCCACTCGACCACAGGTGAGGTGTCAGCCTCTGTGCGATCAGTAAGTGGGTTGGTCACCGGTGAGGACCGTGCTGGACGTCCGTTGGATCCCCATGGCTGGCCCACAACAGAGGTGGCCATCCACTGCAGCCTCAAGCTGTGTAACCGAAGCCATCACAGCATTAAGCTGAGAGCGAGTATCACCAACTCGGCTCGAAGCCCCACGCAACAATCGCAGTCCCTGTCCATACCAAAAACCGTCGAAAAGTAAACGATGCAGATAAACGGACTATCGGCAGGTGCTCCACAAATCTACTGTAGACCCTGAGGAAAACGCACGAACTGTGTCTAGTAATACTCAGATATTCAGGAACCTAACTACCGAAGTACTCAGGTGAAACTAAATAATTTGTCCCTGATTAGGAACTTTTAATACGTCACAAAATCGGTTTACTTTGTGACGCAAACGAAAACGCGAGAAATGTGCCTATTAGATATTAAAATTTAACGCAGAAGCCTAAACTAAACTATTAATCAGTTACTTCCCTGTTGCTGCGTATGTCGGATATGGCGAGAAGAATTTGACCCAGCACTGGAAGATCTAAGTCGACACACGGACCATGGAGTTGACGACAATCCGTGTGTGCTTCTAACATCCTCCGGAGAGTCAGCCATGACTTAACTACTCCATCTCCTATGCAAGAAGTATGAGACCGAGAAATTAACTTCACACTTCAAGAACAATTTAATAATTCCAATCTCAAAGGCTGCAGGTGTTGAAAGGTGTGAATGTAACCGTATAATCGGCTTAATAACACACGATTGCAAAATATTGACACAAATTATTTAGAGAAGAATGGAGAAACTAGTAGATGTTGACCTCGGGAAATATCAGATTGGTTTCCGCAGAAGTCTAGGAGCCCGCGAGGTAATACTTACGCTATGACTTACCTTAGAATACAGGTTAAGGGAAGGCCAACTTTTGTTTATAGCTCCTGTATACTCAAAAAATGCTTTTGTCAGTGTTGGCTGTCATTTACTCTTTGAAATTCTGAAGGTAATGGAGGTAAAGTAGAGGGACCCAGGGCTTATTTACAGCTTGCACAGAAACCAAATGGCAGCAGATGGGTATGAAAGGGAAACAGTGGCAGAGAAAGGGAGGAGACAGCGTTGTAGCATATCCCTGGTGTTATTCAATCCGTACGTTAAGGAGACTGTGAATAAAGTCAAGGAGAAATTTGTTGAAGGACTTACAGTTCAGGGAGAAAAAGTTCGAGGTTTGCTGCAAACAGTGGACTTTTCTCGGAGACGGGAAAGGTCTTGGAAAAGCAATTGAATGGATGGGCAATGTGTTAGAAGTTGGATGTAAGATGAACATCAAGAAAAGCAACACAAGTGTAATGGAATGCAGGAGAATTAATTCAGGGCATGCTGAGGGAAGTAGGAACTGAGTTACTTAGAGTAGTAGATGACTTTTACTATTATGGCAGTGATATAACAGATTATGACCAAAGAAGGAAGGATATGAAATATATACCGCCAATGTTAATAAAAGGGTGTCTGAAGAAGAGAAATTTCTTAATACCGATTGTAGATTTAAATGCTGAAAGTCTCTTCTGATAGTTTTTGCCTGGAATGTAGCCATGTAAGAAAATGAACCGTGGACATAAACAGTTCACACAAGAAGGGAATTGCGCCTTTGAAATGTGTCACTGTAGCATAACGCTGAACATTAAATGGGTAGATCACGTAACTAATGAGGAAGTACTGAACATAAATTGGGAGAAAAGAAATATGTGTCATAACTTGACTAAAAGGAGGCAGAGCTTGCCAGGACATATTCTGAAACGTCGAGTAAATATTACTGAAGGAAACCAAGAGATGAATACGCTAACCAAGTATGTAAGTTGCAGTGGTTGTTCGAAGATGCAGGCGCTTGCCCAAGATAGAGTACCGTGGAAACCCACATCAAACGAGTTTTCGAACTGTAGACCGCAACAGCAACAATTTTGCCTATGTATTTACGTTCATACAGAACACCACAAGCCACCTTATGGTGGGCCGTACCATGCACAATTACCAGATATTTCATGTAATATTCCATTCGCAAACTGAGCTTGGGAAAATAGACTATCAATGTGCCTCTGTACGAGCCCTAATTTATCTTGTCTTCGCGGTCCGTACGCGTAATGCACATTTGTGGCAGTAGAATCGTTCTCAGTCAGTTGTAAATGTCTGTTCTCTAAATTGTCTCGTAAGTGTTTGGTGAAACGAACGTCGTCTTCCCTTAGGAATTCCCATTGCGTTTACAAAACATCTCTGTAACACTTGCCAGTTGATCGAATCTACCGTCAACAAATCTAGCAGCAAGACTCTGGACTTCTTCGATGATTTCGTTTAATGCGACCAGCTGAGTTTCCCAAACACTCGAGCAATACTGAAGAACTGGTCACTCTTCTGTTCTACTCGCAGTCTCCTTTCTAGAAGAGCTACGCTATCCTAGTACTGTCTCAGTAAACAAAAGCCTTCCCTACTGCAGTCCTTAAATGCTTGTTATATTCCATTTCGCTTTGCAACAATTCCCCTACATATTTAATCCACGTGATAGTGTCAAGCAGGACAACTTAAATTCTAGTTTAATTTAATTGAATTTATTGGAAAGATTTTTAGACCTGTTATCTGGAAACTCTAACAGGTCGTACATATTCGTTAATCATGGTGACATACAACGTTTTAAGTTACGTAGGTAGTAGCAAATCATGTTGACAGCAATCTTCGGTGATACTAATGTAGAAATAAGGCCGGTTATTTGAAAGATAATAATAAGTTTAAATAATCAACATTAAATAAAGGGTATTAACTGAAGATCCAAGTGAATGACTTCCATCTTATATTACAAGATACGTTACTAGCAGCCTCGGAAGAGCTTGAGGTTTTTCGATTAACTCCAACTTTACTTACTTCTAAACCTATTCTTGCTACACTATTCTATATCGCTAACAGTGGTATGTGTGTGTCTCGGCAGTCCTCGATTCTACGCATACCCGTGTGGGTGGCCTTTGCATTCTTTCTCTTCTTTCCTTTTCACTTTTCTGTTATTGTTTGCATATCGCAGTCTAACTGTCTGCAGTCTCTCTCTACCTGAAAAGAAAGAGACTCTCAGAACGACATGACCAGCCGAACCTTCCTCTCCACATTCACAGACTGATGTGTTGCTACGTCCCAGTCGAAGCACATGGTTGAGGTATGGATCGCGACCTGTTAACAGCTGCATCATACCTCGAGTAGGCGCAGCGTCGCACAGTTTGAGCCTGTTCCTAGTGCTTGGTAGTACGCTATAAACACGCCTTGCCGTACTGCTAGTGTCCCAGTCAGACTACCAATCATCTAAATTCTGGGCTCTTAAATATCGTTTATTAATAACGTGTGTTCCGGTTCCAAATGGTTCAAATGGCTCTGTGCACTATGGGACTTAACATCTCAAGTCATCAGTCCCCTTGAACTTAGAAACTGCTTAAAACTAAGTAACCTAAGGACATCACGCACATCCATGACCGATGCAGCATTCGAACCTGCGACCGTAACGGTCGCGTGCTTCCAGACTGAAGCGCCTAGAACCGCTCGGCCACTATGTGTTCCTGTGATTTCATACACGTGATCATATTGCTCACGGTCCGTCCAAAAGATTGCTGACCTGTAACGTAGTACGATATCCATCCGGCATATCCCGAGGATTACCAGTAAACCTTCGACCGGTACAAAAGCCACCTGTGATCCTCAGAATACGCTCCGCTGAATTCGTCTCATATTGTTTTGTAGCTGCCTAATCTAAGACGAGGTGCCCAGCCGCTGGCAGCGAAGTTGACTATGGCGTTGAAGATAGCTTCGTAGTATCATCGCACCACACGCAACGGTAATTTATCGTCAGCACTGCCGGCCCGGACAATCTTGTGTATAATTATGGCCACTTTCTGAGTAACAGATTTTACGTGTTCTACAATGTTTCTTTTCTCGTTTAGAAGAGTGCCTAAATATTTATAAACAGTGCTGCCTTAAACAAATATTCCTTCAAACGTCAGGGAACGATTTCTGTGAAGAGAAAGCCTTCCTTTCTCAAACATGTATGTGGTTTCATAAACACCTACACTTAGTTTGTTCCTCTTACAACAATGCTGCATCCGAATAAGCACATGTTTCATCTTTTCCTCCAGTCTCCCCCTGGAGTATAGAAACAACTACTAGAATGTCATCTGGTTATGCAACAACAGCTACAATAACATATAACCTGTATAGTACATGTAATATGGGTTCAGTACTAAAATCGCCGAACAGTGAACCACTTATGGAGCCTTGAGGACAGCCTTGGTAACCTTTCTGATTACCTTTCTCTGCTCCGCAAGCCATGGACGCTACAGTAATTAAAAAAGCAGTTGTACACACATTTTCGGACCCTGAGAGCTATAAGGCATACGAACGTCGCAGGCCACCAAAGACTGTCGAATTCTCCTGCAGTGTCAGTCATTGGCGTGACTGCAAACTTCGCTGTCGAATTTTCTACACTCTGAAGAAATCTATTAATCGCTTCATCTATAGACTTTTCTGAAGCCATATTGACACTGGTTGAGAAGCAAGAGCTCTGTGCGCGCCTGCAACCGTTCACAGAGCAGACGTTGCTGAACTTTGGCCGAGACGTTTAATAAGCAAACATGTCCATAGCTTTTCGGTGATGCCTCTTTTTTATCGTTCCTTTATTGTTCATTACTGGTTTAGCTGGTTTCCATATTTCCCGGATCCTACCTATTCGTAAAGCCTCGTATAGGAATGCTGTTAAATCTAGCACTATCTGTGGACCTACCATCGGCACGGCTTCAGAGTATACGCCATCCAGACCAGGTGCGTTTGGAGTTTCGAGCTTCTTAATTGCGACAGCAATTTCTTCTTGACCAGACCGTATCACCAACATCTGACTGTCATATTCGTTATTTACTGCATTTATAAGTTGTGCGTGTATCTCAGCGTCTGTGTTATCGTCAGGAGGCTGGGCAGTTAGCAGATATTCTGGTGACTCTCTCCGTCCAGTCGTCATTGAGCTATCCACCTTACGAATTGCGGACATGATAGTAGTTCCCTTAACCTTCTCAGTCAACAATTTATTCAGTCTTTGGCAGATGTCAAATTGCAGGTGTATTCCATCAGATTCCTGAAGCAAAGTTTTGAAGCGCGTCTTAATAGCCCTGTATTCATGGAGCCTACTACTGCACTCCGATTGCCCTAGAGTATGTTCGTTCTTCTTCTCGATCGTACCCTTCACCTCAGAGTGGAAAGTTCAAGGCTCTAAGGGATCGTAGTCTGATTGTTTACATTTTTCCGAGGAATATAAATGTCCTGTGCTCTTTGCAAGAGCTCAGTTAGTAATTGAGCACCCACATCTACATGAACCGGAAGAGATTCTATTCTAAATACTTTGAGGTAGACAACTAAGCCATCTCAATCAGATTTAGTGATGCCTAACTCAATTCTGCTTTCCTCAGCTTGTCTTCTGTATTATTGTCATTTATCTCTTCGACGATAATTGTATTATGGCCAGTGTATGTTAGGTACTGGAGCACTTGTCAACTATTAATTTTAGCTGCTGACATGCGGTTTGCTAAAGTGACATCTATGTTAGTAACTACACCAGCTTATTGTTCGAATGTACTCGGCTGGTCTTCCAGATTTAAAACAATGAGCTGTAGTTCCTGTATTGCTTCCTTTAGTACATCCCCTCGTTCGTCAGTTTGCCTACTGTGCCACAGAAATGATTATGCATGTGTTGTCACAAGGAGACACACAACTTGTCTATATAGAGAAACCGCTCTGACTTTACCTATATAAGGTACGATAGGATGAGAGTAATGCATGCTTACTACAACCCACTTTGTCTGCAGTCCTTCACTTCTATTGTCACCCTGTGCTTGTCCAACAGCGTTGCCACCTTGGATCACACTGTATTTCCATTTGTAACGACCGTGGCAGTCATTCCCTCATTGTGGCCAGTTCCTGTTACTATATCTGCACGAAAATGTGGGAGCTCATTCTTTCTACAGTATGGTTCTTGCAAACAAAACATATTAACACTCAGCTGGTCAGTTAGTTTTCGTATTTCAGTCATTGTCAATTTACATCGAGCAGCATTTATCTGTACTATGTTTATCCTTTTACGTGTTTCGATTGCCAACAAGGCCCTTCGGAGAAGGAAGGCCTGGTTCAATGAAAAAGCGTCCAAACCCTTATATAAAATCCACGTACTAATGCTCAGTGTCGAATGGTACTTTTACTCTCTTAAACGCCTGTCGAAGGAGGCCACATAATTGTTTAAACTCAATGCATATGTTATTTACTCTCAAAAGAATTCTGTGTAGTGCATCTGGTGTAGGATACGTAATAGATTTTCCTTTCTGCTGCCCACCTCTGAAAATGTGTCTTAGAGCAACCTGTAACACACTGGAAGCCTCCAAACTACTTAATAAGACATTCACTTCTAAATTATTATCAGATTTGTATGTGTGTAATTGAAAATCATTTTAGTAGGACTCGGAATATTAGAAATACTTTTTTATATTTCATAGGAGTACATGATTTTCACTGCACTTTACTGTTTTCGATTGTTGTACTCGTTAGTGTTTCTGCTAGAGACTGCAGAACTGTTTTCTTGTTTTCTGGTGCAGAGCGGTTGCGTGGGTTGTAGGCAGACCAGGACATTTTGTGCCGGATAGGGTGTGACCCATACAAGCGGAACGCCGTGACATGCCAGAGGTGCGTGAACTTCTGTGTGTGACTAACTGCCCATTCTTCAGCAGGAACCGAAACCAGAAACGATAGCGATAGTGCACTTTGAGGTCTGGATTTACTTTGAGGTCTGGATTTAAGTCGACTTTCAATCGCATCCCAATGAGTTATTGGTTATAAGTGGAACATGGCGCTGGCCAATCAATTTCTAGGACGTGACTTCTGAAATTTTCCCGGCGTATTTCTTCTTCTAATAATTTCCGGGTATGCAGCCGGATCCCGTCGACATTCTGCCACGATATTTCGGCCCAGAGACGTCCGGCCATCATCAGGTGAGTACACAACTACTGAAGAGCCCAGGTGCAGTCGCGGTATTTATGCCGAATCTCGCGCATGTTAAATGTACTGGGACATTCAATGGAATACAATGTAACAAAAATTTTATCCCCGGTTTCCGGTTTTTGGGATTCCGTAATCAAGGAATCAGTGGAAATACGTCTTGCCAATAATCTTATAAATCGTGACAACGGCTTTCAGCTGGATAAAAATTGGAATCCTGTTATTAAAATTATACAATCACAGCGGAATCGACAGTGTCATTCGATACTCAATGACTAGATGAACCTTTATTTCCACCACCGAGGGCAGCACGTACAACTCGGCTATGCTGCGCATGTCAACACCTGACGCATGCGCTGTAGGATGCCAGTACATTTCACATGCGCGAGATTCGGCATAAATACCGCGACTGCACCTGGGCTCTTCAGTAGTTGTGTACTCATCTGACGATGGCCGGACGTCTCTGGGCCGAAATATCGTGGCAGAATGTCGACGGGATCCGGCTGCATACCCGGAAATTATTAGAAGAATTTCTAGGACGTTATATAAAATGCCTAAAAAGACAAGTCATTGTAGAAAGACAGGAGATACCGGACTCATTTGATGAAAGAAGGAAATGTGAAAATGTAGCAGACGAAGCAGCAAACAGGAAACACTTACTGTCTGCAAACCTCCATTTTTCTTTACTCCGCCGTAGTGGGAATCCAAAACACTCGGGCAGGATTCAAGAATTCGTCGCACTACTGTTCTATATACAGTCCTCTTTGTAGATGAACTACACTTTCCTAAGACTCTCCCAGTAAGCCGAAGCCACTCCTGCTACTGTTGTCATGTGCTCGTTTCACTTCATATCGCTTTACAACTTTACGCCTAGAAATTAATCACCTTGACTGTGTATACGAAAATAACAGTATTGTTTTTCTTCCCCTTTCATCTGCATTAAGATATATCTCTCTACATTTAGAGCAAGTTACCCTACATCACACTAAAAGGAAATTCTAAGCCATCGTATACCCATGTACAGTCACAAAACGACGATACAGTCCTCTTACCTCTTATACTAAAAGGTCATCTCAAGCCTTAGCAGACTTCTCCCCACCCTATCCGTTGTTGTCCACAAATCATAGCCTCACAGACGCTGCTTTATGACATGGTTTTTTGTTATCCTTACATAAACAATCATGGTCTCTATATGTTTCCCTATTGTAGACAGTACATATGCTGTAAAATGTGTTATTCTTCAGCGTTTAAATCTTAATAATTGCAACAATTGGAGCACACCATAACCAACGAAAACACCCCAATTCCGTGACACCACATCCTTAGTTCTTCATTTTTGGCGATATACAGGGTGAGTCACTAATTATTGCCACCTAGAATAACTCCGAAAGTATGATGGTAGCTGAGATGACTGTGGGACAAAAGATGTGTAGGACAACGGGGGCTATAATATGACGTTGATTTTTTGATGCTAGATGGGGTCGCATCAGAGATAAGAAGGTCAACTTTGTTTCTTTACATGGGATGCCATAGCTTGGTACTAATTATCTGATAGTGGCTATCGAGACGAATCCAATGACGTGTAACAGCGATGGCCGGCCGATGTGGCCACGTGGTTCTAGGCGCTTCAGTCTGGAATCGCGCGACCGCTTATGTCGCAGGTTCGAATCCTGCCTCGCGCATGGGTGTGTGTGATGTCCTTAGGTTAGTTAGGTTTAACTAGTTCTATGGTAAGAATGGAGGAGACATAACGAAATGCTTCAATTAAATGTGGTGTAAGGGAGGTGATGCTGTCTTTCGACCATACTACTCACTGTCTACAACGTCGAACCCTTGACGGAAATGGAAGCAAGTTTCCAAAGTGTGCTCAAAATTCACAGTAAGAAATTACCACTGATACGGTTCACTGGTGCCATTGCTATCCTTGGTTGAAATGAATTACAGGATCTATTGAATGAAATGAATAGTGTTATGAGTACAGAATAGGTACTGAGAGTAAACCGAAGAGAGACGAAAATAATTAGAAGTAGAAGAGAAACAGAACAGCGAGAAAACATCACAACTTGGGATCAAGAAGTACACGCAGTTAAGGAACTTAGTTATCTAGGAAGCAAAACGACCCATCAACCCATCTTGGACGAGGCAAGAAGGACATATAAAGCAGAGTAGCACAGGAAAAGGAGGCGTTCCTGGACAAAAGAAATCAACTGGTAACAAACGTATGTCGTAAGTTGAGTACGAAATTAATGAGGATGTACGTTTGTAGCACCGCATGGTACAGAAGCGAATTATTTCCTGTGAGAAAACCGAAAACGAAGTGAATCCAAGTGTTCGCGACGTGTGCGATAGAAGAATGTTGGAAAGTAGGTGGACTAAGAAGGAATGAGGATATTCACATCTACATCTACATCTACATCTACGGTATTACTCTGCTATTCACAATAAAGTGCTTGGCAGAGGGTTCAGTGAACCACCTTCAGGCTGTCTCTACACCGTTCCACTCCCGAGCGGCACTCGGGAAAAGCGAGCACTTACATTTATCTGTGCGAGCCCTGATATCTCTTGTTTTATCGTCATGATCATTTGTCCATATGTAAGTTAGTGCCAACAGGATGTTTTCGCAATCGGTGCAGAAAACTGGTGATTGAAATTTCATGAGGAGATCCCGTCGCAACGATGGACGCCTTTGTTTTAGTGATTTTCATCTCAATTCACATATCATGTCTGAGACACTATCTCCCCTATTTCGTGATAATACAAAACGAGCTGCCCTTCTTTGTACTTTTCCGATGTCATCCGTCAGTCCCACTTGATGCGGATGCCACACCGCACAGCAATACTCCAGAATATGGCGGACAAGCGTGATGTAAGCAATCTCTTCAGTACACCTTTTGCACCTTCCACGTGTTCTGCCAATGAATCGCAGTCTTTGGTTTGCTCTACCCACAATATTATCTATGTGATCGTTCCAATTTAGGTTATTTGTAATTGCAGGCCCTAAGTATTTAGTTGAATTTACAACCTTCAGATTCGTGTGACTTACAGCGTAATCGAAATTTAGCTGATTTCTTTCAGTACTCATGAGAATAACTTCACACTTTTCTTTATTCAGGGTCACTTTTCGCACCATACAGATATCTTATCTAAATCATTTTGCAAGTCGCTTTGATCATCTGATAACTTTACAAGAGGTAAACACAACATACACCCAAAGCGAAAACTATGGGAAGGGCAAAACTGCATGCGTCTCTTAGAGACATATATTCCTCATCAGATGCCTCCCGTATTACAAGCATGGAGATGTCTACCGCCAACAGGATGAAACGGAAAAGTGTATCAACTGCAGAGGCTGATGGTTGTTTCAGTAGACAACATTCTGTTGGCACGATACAATCATCGTCAGTCACTGCAGTGCAGAACTGCAGTACTATGGCGTTAATTTAACGAGTAAAGTAAACTAACTTGGGAAAGACGGAATGCAAGTGATGTGACAAAACAGTAATTGTCTCGACCTGAAACTACGATATCACCTGTCGGGCTTGAACTGTGACGTATTGGTGTTGTGGCGGGTGACGTCACACGTGTGCAGAGCGTTGGTTTGTTTTCGTTAGGGACGTTTGTATTGTCACCTTATGCTGTGTTTGTAGTCTATATTGGATAAATACATAGTGGTGCAAATTTTGATGGAAAGATGAGTTTACGGTGTTCTCCACTTACGCTCCTAATCAACTAGAGTTTAAACGTTACCTTTGGTTGTCTTGGTAACGTGAGTACACAGTGATTACAACTTATGTGAACTTCGGCACAAATTTTTTTCAAAGGTGAGCCAACCTGTAATGTAATGAAATTAATAACTTAGCGAATACTAATAGTAATATTACTGAAATAGGGATCGCTGATAGGTCGACAATAAAGAAAAACGAATGTCTTCAGAAGGTTATGGTAAATGAAGACTGGTTATTCTAACGTAAAGTGTGAAGAATGTGATGTTAGTAATTGAAAGCAATGTACAAAGATGTAGCAGAACTAGTTGAGTTGGGTTGCCTACAGAATGAAGACGCCAGATCCACAGAAAGTATTTACGAGTAATTTCAGGGATTTTGCAATTTTCTGTTGAGCTGTATTGGTGAACCCATGTTACTGCATTTTGCCCATCTCGCAATTTTAACCTTTCTGTATCGGTATTGGAGTATTCGTTGTTGTTACCATATTTCGTTAACCTACGCGATATTTGCTACCTGTACTGGAATAACTTTTTCGCTTTCTATACCGATATTTCTTTTTGTTTTCTGTATTGGTGTCTGGCTTTTAAGTTAGTTTATATTTATAGAGTGATAACTTCGATACCAGTTGAAATTATCTAATTTGATGCTTTACTTTTGCATTTTCGATGGAAACCTCTGCATGCTATTCTTCATCGTATTCTTCCGGTTGTTTTGTTTTGTATACGCCAGTATTTTTGGGGCTCTGTGGCTTTTACTTGAGAATATAAATCCCCAGATTCCCCTTAAGGCCCAATATTTATTATTTCGAATTTTTAAGTTTCTGAATTGATATTTATATTTTGGTTTTAGAGGAACTGTTTAATATGACGTCCTAATCGCCATTTTTAAATCAAAGTTGTGTTGCATCTTGAGGGTAGTGATAATGTTATTTATCAAAGTGGACGGGTGTTATCGAAGGCTCTCGTCTTCCCCAATAATTCACCATACTTGAGACACAGTGCCGTACCCCCGGCCGCGAGAGTTCGCCCCTGTTTGGTCTTAGGAGGGGAGGGGCGCACACAGCGCCAGCTGTCACCTCCACATGAAATCACGCCGGCCACAGCTGTTATTCAGTTTAATAAAGACGTAATGCGTTTTTACGTCGCAGGCTGACAGTTTTTGGACGAGTGAAGTAAATGCATTGGTTAAACGCTCGAGCGATGTGATGTGGTGCTGTAACGACATAACAACACAAGTATTCACCCCAGATGTAAGCATTCCCGTTATACAGTAGTAGGCAAGCATAAGTTCTCTACATTCTGTAATTTCCTGCAGGCGATATTATCGAGTGCGCTACTGCCAAGGCACCCATGTTGATTAGTTTGATTATGTTTAGAGCGAAGATAACAGAATATCTTGTAGTAGTGAATCCTGTCGTAGGTGATCTGCAGATGAGCAGGATGAAGGCAGTGCATTGTCGACTTGGACTACTCTTACATGGGCTGAGTTACTTACGAGAGTATATACTGTGGAAAGTCATTTAGACTTCTTATGGGAATTTTGTGGATTGTCACCGAGAGACGTGTGTGGAACTCTTTTAAAAACGACCAACGTTTATTTCCCGTTTTAATTATAGGACTATTCTACGAAATGTACGAAACTAGTACGATCAGGAAAAACACGTAGTTCGTTAGATGCCAACTGGCGATACATTAGGGTACTATTTTGGTACCGTCCTGGGTTGAAGAACACACGCTACTAGTCACTGTTACAGAAAGTTATTTAAGTTTAATTGCTGTTGGCGATTACTTTGATTTTTGCTGTGTTATGAGTTATGTGATTGTTGTGAATTTTACAAAACGCACTAGCTTTGTTTTCACAGTTTGGCTTAGGAGGCCAAAAGTTTCCTTGTGAGACGCTCACGGTTTCTCTGAGAGATAGCTACAAAGTATCCGACAATCGCAGAGGAGTGCTCCAAGCTGCAACTGATTTGGATATTATTGTATAGTTCGACGTACTTTCACACTCGACAGCAAGGCCGGCCAGGGTGGCCGAGCAGTTCTAGGCGCCACAGATGGAACCGCGCGATAGCTACGGTCGCAGGTTCAAATCCTGCCTTGTGCATGGATGTGTGTGATGTCCTTAGGTCAGATAGGTTTAAGTAGTTCTAAGTTCCAGGGGACTGATGACCTTAGCAGTTAAGTCTCATGGTCCTCAGAGCCATTTGAACCATTTTTTTCGACATCAAGACGTCTCAACATTCCATTTACTGTGATGGAATCAGGAACTATTTGCAGGAAAAGTAGTTATATATGACCTAGTTAACAAATAATAACTTACTACGTGTACATAGCGTTGTTAAGTAAAAGTGCAGTAGTATTTGTTACATGGGACCTTTTCAGATTCTAGTAAAATAATACAAATAAGTGTAGCCATTCTGAAACTAAGACCGTATTTGAGCTTCTAAATCCAACGAAGAAAGGTTCTCAAGCTGTACTGGAGCGTATAAAATAAATAAAATAAAATAAAATAAAATAAAATATTAATTATTTTTATCTGTCTGATTGGCTCTCCTATGAGTCGTCAGGTTTTGATTATTCGGTATCAGACGCTTGACAATGGCTTTTTCGTAAAGGCAATGTTACTCGTAGTTGACCGTGAAATAAAACTGAAATAATCGGACTTCGTAATTAAATCGTTTCCAAAGACTGCTGCGGTAGGTGCGGACTCATAATCTAAATCTCAATATTACAATAATTTGCCAGCCATGCCAAAACGTCGTACAGAGGTGATTGTCTACTAAACAAAAAATTACACAGTTAGTTAAATCAGATATATTCAATGAATAAGCCTACAGTTCATAATCCTACTTACTTTTATAAATATAAATTCTTTACAGAATCGAGTGCCTAGTATGGTTGCAATTTTCTATATCATGAAATATGGCGGTGTGCCAGACAATAAACTAAAATACGTGCTTCTCGCACCACTTCAACGAGAGCTCTTCCTTTTTTTTTTAATCAAACATACGACTAACGAAAATGTACTTTTGTTTTATCAGCGACACAGCGCTGCAGTTGTGTGCCATAGGCTTTATTTATTTGTCACTGATTATTTATTTAATTAATATCTCGCGTTTCCGAGGAAACTCACGCTCGGCATGCAAATGTGCCTTTATATTGCCCCCTGAATTGCGAGGCGAAAGGACACACCTGCAGGCGAGCAATTCACCTAAAGGCACAAGAAAATCTAAGTTATCTACAACTATTTACATGACTTACATTATACTGTATATTATACACAAAATTTGAATGACGCGCGTGCGCCGAAAAAGTTCTTATGTTGGCAAAACAGAGTGCGCGCATGCGCAGAAGCGTCTGTGTAACTACGGCACTGCCGTTATTTCGTAAATTTAGATCACGCGGCACAGTATTGCAGTTCATATTGTTCGTGTGCGCGCGCATTTCTTAGTCGTTGCACAAAGAAAATATTCCACCAAGATTACATATGAAGACTACATTCTATGACAGGTAACTTAGTTTTAAAATTACAATATTTGTTATAATACAATACAACTTTAGATTGTTGAATGTTCTTAGTTACATAGCATTGCAATGAAATGCTTCAAAGAAAAATGTCCGTATTTTTCAGGTGCGTTGACCTATACACATGGTGTCGTTATCACAGTTCATATTCATCTGCTGCACAATAATTTTTTACAGGTTAGTATCGTCGTGGTAAAGTTTTTTTGATCACAGTAACATCGTTGTATAACAACGTGATTGATACATAAGCATGTCCATTTCCTATTTCCATTATAGTCGTTGTGATGCAGTTCGTTGTGACAAAAAGCATTGTTTATTACAGATCAGACGTGACCCGTCGAGTAATTAGTCCATATGCAGTTCGTTTTCGATATTCCGTGGAAGCTTGGTTGCAGAACCTCGGACGGCACATAGCTGGCGTCGATCCTTGGACAGTCCAGGTAAGCGTGTCCGTCACATTTCGAGAACATTTCATTCCCTGAAGTTCCAACCAAAATTCTTCCACCCGTCGTGTTGTTTTCTGGACAGGCACTTTGTGTCCATTTAATCCAGTTAACATCTTGAAGTTGGGTACTGTAGTAATGTCGCTAGACGATGCACGAATTATGCACTTCACATATTCAGTTTTTTTTTTTTTTAATATAGCTCACCTAAATGTTCGTGGTTACTCATCGAAGAAATCGTTCATCGCGTTAACAAAGGTACGATGCATCATGAATGTCATTAACAGTTTCTTTCACATAGGTTTCTGCGTAGTTGCAGACTTAGTAATGTACGTTAATGTCCGTGAATAGTGGTTCACTACGCAATTTTTTTTTTTTTTTTCTTTTTTTTTTTTAAAGTTTTTCACATTTTGGCACTCGTTATCGTTCAAATTTTCACACAGTAACAGTTACATTATACATCAGTTTAAAAAAAACATAAGTAATAATACATACACACGTCACATATTTTCTTAGCATAAACATAATACAGTTGCACATAAACATGTTTACATCATCATTACATAGCTATAGGTTATTACATTGTGTCATATTTGATTACATGAATTGCAGATATTTACATCCTCTTTAGCGGTTTTGCTGGGATATTATCGATGTTTTTTGTGATGTCATCTGAAATTAAGATAGGTTAGACACAACATTCATTACATCAGTAGGCAAGACCAGGCGTTTTCACTACTCAATAAATATTCAAAATAGTAAGAGAGAGAAAATGTTCGATTCCTCGCGTTTTGTGCGTGTGTGTAGTGTGTCTGTGTGGCCTTGACTACTGGTAGATGCTTTTCTTGCTGAGAGATGTGCGTCTAATCTATTTCTCGAAGTAAAAGATCGCTTCACAGATGACGTCTGTCGGTTCGTCAGGTGTCATAGCAAGTCAGTGGTACCTACAGTCACAAATGTTCCGTGAAAAATTTATATATCATTCACTGCTACGTAATCATAAATTTTACTTTAATATTCAGTCTTCTCGGTGGAACCGCGGCGTTGAAAGAAAAGTTCTTCTGTCTTCAACTGCGACTCTGGAACGCTGAAATGAAAATTTCTATACTACTTATTATCTGTGTTGTAGCAACAGAGTTTTTCGAGTTGCTTAGCAATATTTTGATGGGTATGACTTTTACATTATTCAGCATGAAATGCTCTAAGATCTCGGTGTGCGTATAGCCCAATAATTTTGTTAGTTCTACGATGTTGTAACAGATACGCACCAGGGTGCGGTATGTTAACAATTATATAAGGTCCTTCATATAGCAGACGCCACTTAGCGTTGCGTCGTTTGAGTGCAACAGATTTATGATGAGTACGAAGTAGTACAAGCATTCCTACCTCGAATTTTTGTTTTCTTTTTATTATGTTTCTGTGATGTTTGTTTCGTATCTGTGCGTGATGTGTCAGCGTAGTCAATACTTCTTTTATTTTCTGTTCAGGTGTGATTTCCTTGTCTGACAACTTAGGTAATGGTTCTATCCACTGATCGTTCTGTTTGCAATTGAACATGATCTCGTTAGGTGTGTAATTTGTATCGTAAATATTTAAGTTATTGTGTACGTCTTCGAAAAGACTTAGGTAGGACACCCAATTAGTATGTTTTGATGAAATATAGGTCCTCATGAATCGATTTAATTCTCGGAAAAGTCTCTCAGTCGCGTTACATTGTGGACTAAACCTCGAAATAAATATACTTTTAATGTTATTGTCCTTCAAGAAATTTCTCCATTTGTACCCAGAGTAGTATGCTGCATTATCTGACAGAATTGCTTTAGGTTTTCCCACGTGCGTCAGGTAATCACTTGAGAATCTTCGTATTATAGCATTTGCAGTGGCGGATTTTAAAGCATAAAGTTTTACGTGTTTAGAAAATATATCGTAAAAAGCTAAGATATATTTGACGCCTCCAGAGCTTGCTGGATGCGGTCCACTAATGTCAGTACACAGAATTTCCAGGGGTCTACCAGGTAAAATAGAATGTAAATCTGTTTTTGTGGATAAATTCTGAGGTTTTGATTTTTGACATATGACACATGTTTTTAGTTCCCTGTAAATTTTTCTTCTCATATTGCTAAAATAACAGTATGTACTGAGCTTTGCCAAACACTTTTTCGTCCCATAATGACCCCAAACTAAGTGTGTGTGCCAAATTAGATTACGTTCAGACTCTTTGGGAATGCATACACACCAGTTAGTAGCATTTGGATGTCGGCGGTAAAATAACACATCATTGTGTAACTTGTAATACTGAGTCAAAGGATGGTTGTGTTTTTCTACCAGTAATGTTATTATCTTATACCAGTGAGGATCAGATTTTTGTAATTCAGCCATGTTTCTGCACATATCAATATAATATTGGTGATACTGCTTGTCTTGCATTAAGAGAATCCTGTAGTCATTTATATTTTCTAAGTCACTGTTGGTATCATTCATACCTTGTGGAAGTCTAGACAAAGTGTCTGCAATGGTGTTGTCCTTACCTCTTATGTACTTAATTTCAAAAGAGTAGTTCTGAAGTGTAACTGCCCATCGTGATAGTCTAGGATGTACAAGTTTACAAGTTAACAAAAATGTCAGGGCCTGGTGATCGGTGTAAATTACCGTATGTTTTCCAAATAAATAATAATTGAATTTCTTGAATGCCCATACTATGGAAAGTGTTTCTAACTCAGTAGTGGAGTATGTACGCTCACATTCAGTTAGAGTGCGACTCGCAAACCCAATAATTCTTATCTGTTCCTCCTTTTTATTCTTTACAACTTGAAATAAGCAACAGCCCAAGCCAGTACGTGAAGCGTCACAAGTCATACAAAAATCTAAATTGAAATCTGGATGGCTCAAAATGTTAGCATTCACTAAAGCATGTTTAATTGTATTAAAGTCATTCTGGCACTGTTCCGACCAGATCCAAACTTGATTCCTTCTGAGTAGATTTAGCAGATGTTTACTGTTCAAAAGTGGTTGTGGCAAAAAACGTCTGAAAAATGAACATAGCCCAAGGAATGATTTTAACTGCTTTTTAGTTCGAGGGCTAGGAAAGTTTCTGATAGCATCTAATTTACTGGGATCCGGACGTATGCCCTGTGAATTAATGATATGTCCTAAATACTTTATCTCACTGCAACCAAATTTTGATTTTCTTAGGTTGGCTGTGACTCCAGCTTGTGCAAATTTTTCTAAAATTCTTTGAAGTGTGTCAACGTGTTCATTCCAGGATTGTGTAGCTATCAGTATATCATCTACATAGTGTGTGACTGTCTCAACTAAATCGTCGCCAAGCACGGTATCCAGGGCTGTAATGAATACCCCAGAGCTGACATTCAGTCCGAAGGGTAGAACACAAAACTGATAGGTTCGCCCCCCGAACATAAATGCAGTATATTTCCGAGAATCAGGAGTGATACCCACCTGCCAAAACGAATTAGCGAGATCTATTGTGGAAAAATATTTTGCATCTAGAAATTTCTGTAATTGCTCTTCTAAATTTTCAGGTTTTGTGTGAACCGGTAAAATTATTTCATTAATAGCTCGTGCGTCTAACACTAACCTAATGCCTCCATTTGATTTTTTGACAACAAGTAGAGGACTACAATAAGGTGAGGTGGATGGTTCAATGACCTTCCAGTCTAACATTTGTTTTAATTCTTGCCACACAGCAGGTCGTTGAGATAACGGTACGTTATATGTCTTATGGTAGAAGATCTTGTGAGGCTTAACTTCAATCTTGTACACATACGTGTTGATAACACCTAATCGTTTGGTAAAAACTTGTAAATATTTGGATAACACTTCCTGTAGTTTTATACGTTCATGTACACTGAGAGCTGTAGCTTCACTTATCTTATGATCAAGCAATGTTTTCAAGTCCATTAGCTCTCTGTCAGATGAGTGTGTTTGCATGTCTTGAATGTCTTTGTCAAGTACTAACTGTACCTTGTACCCTGTACAGTGTTTGTCATGCTTTAGAGTTCTCCTGTCCAAATCAATAATAATTACACTGCCTTTATCATTTAAAATACATTTACCTTTGGAGAAGTCTATAATGCAGTCCTTCTCGCTCATAATATCTATTCCTAATATGCAATTTGTCACAAGGTTTTGTACAACCAGGAATGGCCATTGTACGGTTCCATTACCTATTTTAACGTTTACAAAAACTTGCTTCGTAACCCTACATGACTTATTACCTAGTGCAGTAGTTATTTTACAGTTTTGGGCAGGAAACTCAGGCACAGGTTCCAATTCACACATCTTTTTATAAAAATTAAAAGATAAAACGCTCACAGCTGCACCTGTATCTAGGATAATAGTAGTTGGAATCCCACCTACTACACCAGTAGTGGATGCTAAAACAATTTCATTTGTGTTTAAACGACATTGTGTACTGTCTTGTAAAAGTTCATCTGATATATTGTTATTGTGGTTGTATCTTATAAATAAAACAGGTAGTTTTTGTTTAGAATTACTCGGCATATCATTATTCTGTTGTTCAAGTGTGGTGTCAAATAACTGATTAACATTGAAGCCGCCCCCCAAGGATTCTTCAGCCACGACCTGGGGCAAAGTAGTGACTGTTTCTAGTTTGTTGGATTATCATTTGTACTAGGTACTGACACAGATTGAGGTTGTGCATCAGGTGTCATTTCTATTATATTCACATTCGGATATTGCCTATTATGATCTCCAAACTTTTGCGGTTGTAGTTGCTGTTGCGCATTATAACTTACCTGTCGGTCGTAAGGTATGCTCCAATTTTGACCTGGTGGCTGCTGTGGTAAAGCAGAGTTTGAATGAAAGTACTGATCGTTACGAGTCCAACCTTGATGCTGTCTTGGCTCGTAGTTATTATTATTTCTATTTCTGTTTGCGTTTTTGTTATTACCTTTGTATCCGTTGTTACCGTTGCAGTTATTACCACGGTGCCTTTTGTATGGATTGCCGCATGAAATGTTATTACTGTTGTAACTATTGTTCGTATTGGAATACGCGTGTTGATTTTGATTTCCGTACTGAGACGGCATGTGAGTTTGCTGTTTTTGTTGTACCGCGTATCCAACTGTGGGCGCGCCAGAATTGTGTTGGCAAGCCTGCATGTTTTGCATACCACTAGTGTAAACATTGTGGCTGCTATTTTGCCGCGCGAAGCGCTGATCTTCAAGTAACATGTCAACCGAATCTAAAGCTGTTAAAAAATAATCTGAATCGTCATCCGGGATATGTAGAAGTTTTTCCTTAATGTTGAAAGGCAATTTGGCCTTCAACGCTCGGAGTATATCACGTGTTGCGACTGGTTCGTCTAAAAAATGTCCCATGTTCAAGTATTTTTCAAAATATCTGCGTAAGTTACCATTTTTACTGTTAAAAGTTTCAGGTTCTAAAATTTGTCTCCTGAGTCGCTCCTGGACGGATTGCGACCAGAATTTGTTCAGAAAGGCACGCTCAAACTCACTGTACGTGGTACATACGTCAGCTTGACTGTATGCCCAGACAGCTGCATCGCCTTGGATGTAACCGACAATATATGAAATCTTTTTCCGGTCACTCCAAGTGCGTGGAAATGCGTTACTAAAAGATTTAAGAAAAATCACCGGATGAATGGTTCGTTTCTCTGGGATAAAAGCCTGAAATTGCCTGTGTTTTATTAAGCTTTCTTCTTCCTTTGCATTATGATATGGATTTGTTCCACTGTAATTACTGCAATGCTCAGCTGGCGAGTAATTACGATAATGTTGCTGTGGTTTACCATGATAATAGCTTGTGTTTGTGGTTGCACGTCGTGGTATGTGTTGTAGTCGTGGTGTGTTTTGTTCTTGTGTGTTTGTGGTGTGCGGTATGTGTGCGTCATACTCGAATGTATATTGGTTTCTGAACTGTACATTTTGACTGATATTTTCGTTACATTCAGACTGTGGTTGATCGGTGAATTGTCTCATGGGTGCAGTGACGGATTGTACTGCGTCACTAATCAGCTGTTTGTTATTAGTGATGTATTCCGCTACGGAGTCGTGCACAATTGTTGGTAAATTTTCACGTATGCATCTATCAAAATGTTTGTCTTTGTTCTCTACCCAATCATGAAATTCTTTATTAATATTTTGAAAATGAGCTGTGGCATCAGATTGTAAGATGTCAGTCAGGTGTTGTTCAACATCGTCAAATTTATTCTGCACGTCAGTAATTCGTTTTTCAAGGTTGTCGTGTACTGAAGGATATGTTTGAATTTGTTCAGTAAGAGCTTCACACGTGACATTAAGGTTTTTTAATTGTTTCTGTAAAAGTGCTACGTCATTTGTAGTCTTTTCTTGTCTCGTATTAAGCTTGGAAAATTTCGTACTGAGTTCAGTCATCTGTTCGGTCAGTGTGGCGTCTATAAGTTCCACACGTTTACACAAAGTGTCATTACATGCCTTGATTGCTATGAGATCAGATTTAATTTCGTCATTTTGTGTCTTTAACTGTTCATTTTGTGTCTTTAAGGTTGCCATGTTTTCCGCGTTCTGCATCCTTAAGGTTGCCATATTTTCTGCGTTTTGTTTCATTAGCATTTGTAACATGTTGGCAATGTTTACTGTTTGCAAGGTCTCTGCCCCCGCCGCGTCATTAGACGTGACGTCATGTATTAACATGGGCTCTGACTGAGACTTTGAAATTTTTGTGGTGGACGGCCTATTGTCAAAATTTCCGTTGACACTTGCGTCAATATTTGATGTATCGTCACTACCGGTTGCTGTCGTAAAGTCATTTTCTAACATTTGTCTCTCGTCCGAGTCGGATTGCGTCTGAATAGTACGTCTTTGCTGTTCCATTTTTGCGTATTGTTTTCTAGTTATTACCATGCCACACGTGCTATATATTTCAAGAAATTAATGTTTGACACTGGTTTTAAAATAAAATGCAGTTGAGCATGAATCGGTCGTAGCAACAATGGCTGTCTGTTAATTTAAAAATATAAACTGAATTTGAGATTATTGGTAATGGCTGCTGGCCATGTTACATGATATCGTACAGAAGTCGGCCATATTGTACACTCGTGTATTGGTATTGTTGCATATGTTATTGTTTAAGGAAAAATACTGAGAATGGAATTTATCACTGAAACTGTTATGCGGAAAAGAAACACTACAGAATTTTACTGAAAAGCTAATACACTGAATTATACGTCTGGTCAAGCCTGCTAATGCAAAGATGCTGCGTCTTACCTTATTTTGCTGGAAGCTTCTTTGCGTCTTCCCGCAAAATTTTATAATTGGCAAATATCTTCTGATTTTTTTTTATTTCTCATATAGTCAAGTCCAGGACCAGAAGGTTGATTTTTCACATGAAACAAAGAGAACAATGTAACAAATGACAAAATAACAAGTCCGACACGCAGTCGCCAATATAAAATAAATAAAATAAAATAAAATAAAATAAAATATTAATTATTTTTATCTGTCTGATTGGCTCTCCTATGAGTCGTCAGGTTTTGATTATTCGGTATCAGACGCTTGACAATGGCTTTTTCGTAAAGGCAATGTTACTCGTAGTTGACCGTGAAATAAAACTGAAATAATCGGACTTCGTAATTAAATCGTTTCCAAAGACTGCTGCGGTAGGTGCGGACTCATAATCTAAATCTCAATATTACAATAATTTGCCAGCCATGCCAAAACGTCGTACAGAGGTGATTGTCTACTAAACAAAAAATTACACAGTTAGTTAAATCAGATATATTCAATGAATAAGCCTACAGTTCATAATCCTACTTACTTTTATAAATATAAATTCTTTACAGAATCGAGTGCCTAGTATGGTTGCAATTTTCTATATCATGAAATATGGCGGTGTGCCAGACAATAAACTAAAATACGTGCTTCTCGCACCACTTCAACGAGAGCTCTTCCTTTTTTTTTTAATCAAACATACGACTAACGAAAATGTACTTTTGTTTTATCAGCGACACAGCGCTGCAGTTGTGTGCCATAGGCTTTATTTATTTGTCACTGATTATTTATTTAATTAATATCTCGCGTTTCCGAGGAAACTCACGCTCGGCATGCAAATGTGCCTTTATATGCGTTCTCATATAACGAGTTCTGACAGCTGCCATCTAACAACTTTGTGTGGAATTCACCTGAAACACCGCAAAAAGGGTAAAATATCGTAATATGAATAACTACACCAGCAACAGAGATGTTCAAAAACTTTCACGAATTAGTAATTACAACCAGGAGATTTATCGATTTGCCTTGTGTTAATCCCCACTTATGGGTGAACCATGACTTTGGTTTTATTTCAGATACTTCACTGCACATTCAAATGGCCGTAGTAACACTCTCATAGAATTTAAACTTTCGCTTAAGTTTTCCTCAGATTTCATTTTTATTTCGATTCATTATCCTTCAGTTAATGTAAATCAACCGTTCACAAATTTAGCTAACTCTTAAATCTTCGGAATATGAGATACCTATTTTCGTCCATCCATTTAACAAATGGGTCGTCCAGTACCTTTAAATTGTATGGCTTTGTGCGCTGTGTTATATTAACGTCACCAGTTTCCACTTTTGATGTAACAGATCAGAGTGCTTCCAATAGGTTCGTCTACTCCCATGTAATGTTAGCAAACAGGGGAGATCGGTGAAGTTTTATTCCTAGCGGACCTGAATAAGCTAAATTGCATCAGCTTATTTGTTGTGGTGGCAATATATTTAGAAAATGCGTTAAAATGGTACATACCAGCAATCAACTGAACGAAATCACAAGAATAAACAAATTCAGGAGGTGTGTACCTAATTTTTCGTAACTATTAGGAAGAGAGTTATTGAAATGTACAAGTCACAGTGCTGTTCAAGGTAGAATAAAAGTGTGTGGAGTTGGAGACGATGTATGCTTGTATTCAGCAGTAGACGGTTATGCTATCACATTATTCTGGAAAAAAAGATATTCCGGTCTGGCAGACCTTAAGCACAATGTAACCAAGAACATTCTGAAAGTTATTTAGAAAACTGTGACGAATACAATTCTCATTACTATTCCATTATCGTACTGCATAACACCGAGACATCTTCGCCTTATTTTGTTTCCATATCTGTAAACAATCAAGTGCCGTACCGAACTACCTATTATTTTATTTTATGTCACCTTATCCTAGTCTTTTGTGCTGTAGGCCGTGAGTTGTTACCTTCCATTTCCATTTTTTATGTATTCCATCTACTGTTAGCAGCTACTATGAACTACATTGTGCTTTATCATAGAGACTAGAAAATACTCCTTGTTTTATTACTGAATTTACATGTGTTACCAAACTTATTCGCCTAAAGGTACTAGGCATTTCAGAAGTCTATTATATACAATATATTTCTAATCAGTTATTGTCTACTCATAATGTAAGCTGCAACTGACTAAAAATGGTCCAAATATTAACAATGTTATCATGAAATCATTACTGGGCTTAAGTCACACATCCTGATTTCGTTATATTTACCATGCAACGAACATTCTCTGTATCACTTTTGCTTCTTTTGCGACTGCGTTATTATTTCACACGAGTCCTTAGAAACATGTAAAGAAAGTAACTTATCATTGTTATCTAACGATTACTGTGTCATTTTCTTCGGGTTCAAGTTAACTGTACATCAATGAATATTGGGTAATACTTTAGACTGTGACAAAATCCTAGCGTCAAGGTGATCCAGACTTACGTGCTGCGCATCTGGCTCATGTCGTACCCCTATAAATCTCCCAAACGACCTTCTATAGTTTTGGTGAAATAAATAAAAAATGAAATAAAAACGTGCCTTCTGCAACAGCATTTTCCTCAGCAACATTAGCCCCGAAAGTAAATTTCAACGACATAAAAATCATAGTGCATAAGGGCCAAAGTATAAATAGCAGCGGTGATGAGCTCTCTCTGAATTTTCAGTCGAACATAAGGCACCATTAATTTCTTTGTTTACTCTTTTGAGGTTACATCCACATGCTAATCAATGGTTGTTTGCCAATGCAGTTCAGTGAATTGCAACATCAGTTTGATTACACTAAGCGTGCTTTGATTTTTGTGTCCCACGCAAAGACACTCGCCATGCTTCTGTTATAAGCAGCATCTGAGTTTGTTTACATACCTACTACTTCATAAAAAGATACACAGATGAGCCAGAATGTTATGGCCGCCGATCTACTGTCGATATAAATCCGTTCAGGCGATAGTAGCGACACATGGCGAGGAATGACTGCTAGTCATAAAAACGCACGGTGCATGTTGTATATCACAAAGGCAAGAGCGTGATGGAATGGAGTGTGTTGAGTGGTTCGATGAACACAGTCCCGATTTCCAGTTGATGTGTTTGCTCTCCCGTCTCGACACATCCAAACCCGATCGAAGACATCTGGGCAGGTGGCGTCAGAGCTCATGGCACCCCTCCCCGAAATTTACGGATTTAGGTGACTTGTGTGTGCAGATGTGATGCCAGCTCCGTCTAAGGGGTTCAAATGTTGATTACCTTTTAGTTCCTGCGTGTGTAGTGCCATATTACTTGTGGCTCACTGTGTTGAATAGTAGATGTCGGGATTTTGGAGACTACTTTGTTGTCCTTAGGAGCAGCGATTTGTAGTCACCCTAGTCTTTTGAGTGTTATCATTAATGTCATTGATTTTCCTACTCTTTTTAGAATTATACTTAGTGTCAATGATATTTCTGTTAAACGTAGTTGGCAAATGTTAATGTTGCACAAAACAGTTTCTTCCATTTCCATCGACGAAGGGGTAATGACTGATGCAGTTCGCATCGGGGACAGACTCGAACGAGTTTTATTCCGAAGAACCTTCCATTTGTTTCCATTAATCTACTAAGAGGAACCACCGAAATGTAGATCTTGTTGGTCGGAAGAGAATATGAACCACAGTCAACCCCAATGCGAGTCGTCTACATTACCACAACGCTGCCTGTTGCAAATAAAGCAAATAACGAGGCTTGTTATATCATCAATCCAAAGGTTTATTCGATTGGTAACTGTGGTTTCAGGTGGTATTGGCCGCGGTATCGCGGTCGCACATTTTAGCAGGCAGACGGTCTTCTCCAGACGTCGCGTTGGTGGCCACGCGTCAACACATTCAGCGTCTGGCATGGCGGCTCTCAAGAGCTGCGCGATGTGATGTACAGACCTCCTAGGTGGGCGCGGAGGACACCGGAGTGATCTGCAGACAAATATAAATTTCTAAATTATAAACGTCGCCCTATTATGGTGAGTTGATACAACAATTGCAAAGGAAAGTGCTACATTATCATAGGACCACATGTTAATAAATGGTCATATTCTGTATCCATTGAAGGGATGGTTCTATCGCGCCAACTCATGAACCCTACAATACTAATTATCGCAAATATGAAAATTACCGACAGTGAATGTTTGCCTGTTTACTCCTCCCGGAGTGTTATCTATTGTGGTGAAATGATTTACTAAATTATTGCATCATGATGGAAGATAGTTGTTACAAGGATCAGAATATTTGTGAGTTAGTCGATATCTCACGCAGACGCATGTATTATCCTCACCTGAACTATATTAATTAAGGAACGGAGAGAATTGTGACTATTGCTAAATCCATTCATACCAAAATAGTAGAGTTTCTTAAAACAAGTTGTGTAAATGTTCAGTTGAAATTCGGAGAACTTCAAGGATAAATACGGGACAGAAAAATAAACTATCACGCAGCATAAGAAATGGGATTAAAATACCAAGTATAATCGTGGGAGGCTGAAGGTGAAACTGCGCTGAGAACTTGATAACTGTTATGGGTGGGAGGGGACATAGGAGAACGTTTTCTGAAAGGCTCTCCCTCATCTGAAAGTGTAGGCAACGGTATTGTATGTACCATTGATTCTTGAGATTAATTATATCCTACCAATACTAGAGATAAAAGATACGTGTGGCGCGAAAGGATTTTGTATCTGATCAGAGTTCACAATTAGTATAAAAGAACAGTAGACTATGGGTATCGAGAAAGTTTATGGGTCGACCATAGAATTTTGTAGCCATGGTGATATATCTAAACTGACACCATTTCAGTTATATTAAAAATCGTAAAACTCTATACTCGAGTAATATCTTGAAGATTCCCCTTCTGAAGGGAGCTACCATGTGATCATGAAACGAGATATACACTTAGAAACCAAAATCTGTTGTCCTTTACACAGATCGAAGTACCACTCACCGTAACAGCGCCACCTTAATCCTCCTCCTGCAGCCGTCTCTGCAGCAACTCCACGAAAAAGGCGTCCAGTGTGAACTGACGCTCCTGTTGGAAAAGATCTTATTACTTTCATGTTATCTAACACGTGAAGTGATTCACAATTTGTGCTAGTTCCTGTCATATACAAGTAAAACGAATTGTAACGTTTACCACAAATTCGCACGGTTCAGGTATCGAAATTAAGAATATAGTAATTCAATTTAGTATCCAACTAACACAATTCGTTTCACATCTCAGATACTATTAATACTAACAAGTAACTAATATCCCATTATCTTTAACATTTTCTGTGTACGACTGGTTAATGATGTGCTTCTTAGGTTAAGCCGTGTTGTTGTTCCTGCTTTATGGTCAACATTTCAACAAGTGACCGAACCTTTTTCTTCAGATCGTGAGACGTTTCCTGACTGATATGAGTCAAGCAGAGAGTACATTACCGCAAAGTTCGCAGCACATGAAGTTGATGGCTGGGACGTCCGTTGAAGTATTGTGCACAAAATGAACACAACAATTCGGCCTAACACCCGGAAGCAGACCAGTAACTAGTACCATCTTCGAGAGAGTAAGTTATCATGTAATGAGAAAACGAAAATTTCACTCTGCAACCAAATGCTACTATTCCTGATACTGTTCGCATTTATACTAACCGGAGCAGGACGGACTTCTTTCTCTTCCTGCAGCCGCTTCTGCAGAATCTCCTCAAAAAAGGCGTCCAAAGTGAACTGACGCTCCTGCTGGAAGAGAACTTATTAGTTTTATGTCACCCAACATGTGCAGTAATCCAAAATTAATACTAGTTTCTGTCATATAAAAGTGTTACGAAGTGTTACATTTGTCATAAATTGAGCACTGTACAGGTATCGGTATTTAATATCTAGTAACTCAATTTAATATCCAAGAAACACCAGTCGTGTGATGTCTCAGCAACAATTAATACTAACAAATATCTAATATCCCATTATCTTTAACATTTTTCTGGGCACGACTGGTTAATGATGTGCTTCTGAGGTTATGCCGTATTGTTGTTCCCGCTTTATGGTCAACATTTCAGTAACTGACCGACCCACTTTCTTCAGGTCGTGTGACGTTCCCTCACTGGTTTGAGTCCAAGCAGCGTGAACAAATTAGTGCAAAGTTCGCAGCACATGAAGTTGATCGCTGAGACGTCCGTCGAAGTAATGTGCACAAAATGAACACAACAATTCGGCCTAATACCCGGAAGCAGACCAGTTTCTAGTATCATATTCGAGAGTAAGTTTTCATGTAGTGATAAAACGAGAAATTCACTTTGAAACCAAATGCTACTATTCCTACTACTTTGTAATTTACACTCACATAAACAGAAAGGTCTTCTTTCTCTTCCTGCAGCCGCTTTTGCATTATCTCCTCAAAAAACGATTCCAGGGTGAACTGACGCTCCTGTAAGGAAAAGAACATATTAGTTTGATTAGTCGTAGAGCATGCTAGGTAATTCAGAGATAGCGCTAGTTCTTTACATATACATGTGTTACAAATTCTGCAATGTCGTCTTCAACCATTCGATCGCGTTGGCAGAATATTAAGTGCGCCTCTGCCCCAGAATATGTTTCACCATAATTCTTTACAACTGGAGAGGGATGTTACCTTTCTCAAGCCTCTCACATAGTTATTTGCTCAGTGTTAACAAATACCACACCCAATTTCCCGGAATGATAAATGGTTAGAATCAACTGTCCATGTCTGGGGTCAGTGTTAAGTTTAATGGGCTTCAATACAATTGTCAGAATTGTTTAAACAGCATTCAGGTTCGATTATCAACATTAGCTTACCTAATGCGACAAGTCCGGATATATTGTGGTAATAACACGGAGGGGAGGATTTAGGGCCAGTGGGATGCAGGGGAAAGGGCCAGCATAATGCAGCAAAGGAGCCCTGCAGGGAACACAGCGAGAGACACAGTGTGAGGCTACATTGCAGGTCAGAGAATATACGATTCTGACGTGCTAGAGGCTTTTTCTAAGGGCTTCATACTCATGTTAAACGACCACTATATCTGTGGCGCATGTAGTATTAGAATTCCTATAGTCCATATTTTACGGCGCTTTATCTTTAGATGCGAAGGCAGAAGTAAGTTTGGAAGAGGTCTCAAGCTCTTTGTTCTACTTAAAGTCAAGACCACTATGGCAAATTTTAATAATTTTATGTAGGTCTGGAGATAAGCTCAAGTTTTAGAATGATGACTATTGTGAACTGTTGAGTGACTAGCATATCCCACTTCGCTCCAGTGATCAACATATCCATCCATCCATCAGTGACATTCATTGCCACCGGTATTTTGTATCTGATCACGATCCAGAAGAGCAGTATGCTAACCACATGCTCCTCCATACAGTGACGTCTATCGTCTGACGATGACGAGGCGGTCGATCGGTACCTTTGGAACTTCAGAGAAATGATTGGACGGAGTTAGGTAGTTAGGTGGTATTTTATATAATCGTCACAATCATCACTCGTACAGAGATGCCTATCTAAGACGTGTTATTTACAATGACGTGTCACATGGGATGTTTATAGCAAAAAAATATTCATTTACAGTAAATCGTGACAGTCTGTAATATCAACTGACCACGTTACGTACAATCAGTTATCTCTCAGACTTTACTGCTTTGCGTGCTATGCCACTGCAATATAACGTGGCTCACCTTTACAGTACCCCGAACAGCGACCAAGTTGTTCTCCAGTCGCAGACCCTCGTCTTTCTCCCCTCCCAAACACCGGGATAAAAACTTCTTCATGCGGCGGAACATTGCTGTAACGATAACAAACAGCACATTAGACATGACCAGACCGTGTCTACGAGGAAGTTTTGCAGCAATGTCTCACAACTCGATTGCAAGAAAAACCTGGAACCGTGACGTCATGTCTGTAACCTTAGCTTTTGTAGAAAAGCAGCTGCTTGTATCAAAAACGACATGTACAGTCTATATAATTGATTGAGCTTATACATTTTTTACTAGTTGAGAATTAGTTACTTTAACTTTGTGTCAGTAATTCGTAGAGCATGAATCAAAACAATAACAGTTATTCGAAGTTTAGCAATCGCGTGTTCATTAGGTGGTACTTTTACTCTGAAGAGAATAAATTTGTTTTGATAGCAACTAGCTGAAGGCTTATCTATTAGACTAAATTTAATTAGCAAGTCATTACAATACTACAAAAGTTTCAGATATACAGCTGCTTCGCTGGCCGGTGTGGCCGTGCGGTTCTAGGCGCTTCAGTCTGTAGCCGCGTGACCGCTACGATCGCAGGTTCGAATCCTGCCTCGGACATGGAAGAGTGTGTGGTCCTTAGGTTAGTTAGGTTTAAGTAGTTCTAAGTTCTAGGGGACTGATGACCACCGATGTTAAGTCCCATAGTGCTCGGAGCCATTTGAACCATTTTTTATACAGCTACTTCAGATATTACAACTTCAGAGTTTGTCATCTATTACAGCATGATATGCGGAATATCTTCCCCTGGGGCAGGAACAAGAATTTGTTTTTTATGTGTGTTGGTGGTGGGATGAAGTTACTAATTAATAAAGTACGCTACAATCTGATGGCTATACCTTCCGCGGTATATGACGAGAATACGATTTATACGGCTATCCATATTACCGAGTCAGTATATTCTCTCAGGGCTGCACTGTCCCTTCTTTGTGTCAGTCATCGAGAACCCTACATCTAAATTACACTTCATTGCCATGTGAGCTAAACAGTAACGTGTACGACGTAATAACTATATCCGTGGTTGAAATTTACCCACCGGTTTATACACGAAGAAAACTTAAAAATAGCTTATAAACAGCTAATAGGTTTAACATTTGACAGTGCTCCAAGACATTAACTGACAGGAAAAGATAATATTTTTGCTACAAATCCATGTCGACTCAGTATGACACTACACAACCAGAACCTGTTTACGACTTTTCTTTTTCACCGACGGCAGAAGATAAAAGCATGAACCAACGATAGGACATACCGTATGTATGTGTAATCGAAAAGGAGAGTGATAGGTGACACCATTCTATTTGTGAAACTAAGCTATAAAATTGAGAATACATCATTCCAGCAGTTGAACATTGGCAAAAACTCAGTGAGGATATCTCTCTCTACAAGTCAAGCATTTTCGGAACTTTCTGAAGTTGCATTACATATTGAAAAAATGTACTGGAATGCCTCTTGCCTCTTGGTGAGTATAGTCTATATACCTCGCTTCTGAAACAGAGCGTTCGCTTCATTCAAAGCTTCTAATGCTCCCCAAGAACTTGTTCTCGAAACACAAAATCCAACACTATATCGCCTGAATCAAAATTATAGAATCATTTACTCAAGAACTTAATAAACTAATTCGTTTAGATACTCCAACTACTCCTGAGAATACGGAAGTCATTATTATGCAATGGTCCACCACAGTTAAACTGATTTTTGTTAGCAAACCCTGCGATCAACATTAGGCAGCAACCTCGATAACTGCAGAGAACTGTACTGGAACGTCGATATCAATGGTTAAACAAGAACTGCAATGAAAATTTTCAGTAATTTGAATCTATGTAAGACGAAATAATCATGTTTTAGCGCTGACAAATATGCAGCGAAGTCTTGAATGTTGAAAACGTCCGTACAGTTAATAAACTCCCAAGTGATCTAACAGTTAACAAATCCTCAGAGATAGTGCTTTCATTTCCTTAAGCAACAGGGAAGTTAGAATTTCATATTATGGTGCCAAGTCAACTCTGTATAACTATACACAATTGTAACCAGTTTCCAACGTGTTTTCTTCTTCGCAGACGGATGGTAAGTCTAGCAGTATAACCCTGCAACGATCATAGGCAATATGTAATTGTAATCGACGAAACAGGAAGGTCGGTTACACTGTTTTCATTGTGAAAGTAAAAATTAATGTAACTAGAGACCGCTCCGAGTCTACCACAACAACCACAGATAACTTTTACTAACAGTCCGATTATATTATTGGAGTAGGCGATAACAAGATAGACTATTACGGTCGAAAACAAAAATAAAAAATATTTTGTAGCGGATTCGTTGTGCAGCTTTAATGGATGTTAATAACTGTATTGTGCAATAGACAGCTACGACGGTACGTTTCATTAGCGACCATCGAATTTGGTCTAAAATCAGACCATCATCGGTCCCGAAAACCGTCTCAGCTATGCTTTCATGTATATTGCAATAGCAGTTATCAAACGTAGATAGCTCGACCATTGGTATTATCTGTATAGACATTACATTGGTAAAAATGTCTATGAAGTCAAATGGACATAATGGACATGACAAGTTAATGTCAATGACGGAACACTGTACATCCGGAATTGCTATTCCTATTACGCAAGTTCATAGCTGAGATTGATTTTAGGCTTGATGACGGTCTGATCCTCGACCAAAACATACATTCTCTCATAAAATGTACCGTTATAGCTGTGATTGCATAATGCAGTCCTTTCGAAGAGCATATAAAATGGAAGTAACGTGACTGCTGCAGAAACTGACTGGGCAGAAACAAAAAGTAAAAGTTTATAAATCTAAGATCAATTAAACGAAAAAATCGAATAATATCTTACACAAATTCCTCTATAATAAACTCAACGGAAATATAACGAAAACACAAAATTTGATTCCATAAGTTAAAAAATTATGACTAACATTACTACTCGTTCCTCTCAGGACAACTTCTACAATGTACTTAGGTTCACGGCTAACACCATCGTAGACAGTTCTCCCATATTACAAAAATAGCTAAAGAATTGCATGAATCAACATGATAAACATTATCATTAATCACTCCCAAAAATTTATCTTCTGCTCTTAAGGTACTGCCTAACCTCACCATCGTATATCGTTCGAAATACAGAAAGAAACAGTTAAATATATGTCAGAAAAAAAGGAAACAATAATCGCTAATAGTTTCTCCATTGATAATATAACCTGTGGCCTTAAGTTACCCCCTCCCCCCAATAAACAACACCATCGTATATCACGACAAATTTTTAATAAACAGCATATTTTACAAACTTTGTAAATTAGAATAGTAACTAGCACAAACACAGATAGCATTTAATAACAGACCGCTTACACGCTCTGCAACGTAAAGTCATGACGTCAAGAGGACGTCATGGGCGAAACCACACGCATAGAATCTGAAAGAGCACTTGACAAAGTTGTCACTGTTGAACTAAGCTGTTAATTTGAGAATACATGATGAAAGCACATGAACTTAACAAAGTTAAGTGTAGAGGTCTAACTCTACAAGTAACCACATGACGTTTGAAACTCCATAAAAAATTAAAACGAAATGCTATTTCACGTTATTACTGTTAAGAACATCATATTCCGTAATCACACCACACTCCTCCACATGCTTCAATTTTCCAGTACTTCTCCACTAATACACTTTCGTTTATTAGCTTTTAAGATATTCTCACTCGAGATGATTGTGTATACTCAATAAATATA